>NC_057809.1:311045622-311289755 GCF_018294505.1 Triticum aestivum
CACTTCCCCTCGCCCCCTGCACCTCCCTTCTCTTCCCCTGAACCCCGTTCCCTCCTCTGCTTTCCTCCCTGCACGCGCCGAGCGGAGCCCGTCGCCACCGACGCCGTTCGCCGCGGCCACCATCCCCCTCTCACCTCCCCGACGCTTCCCAGAGCTCCGCAGTGCCTCCCTCGACCTCCTCGACGTCTCACGCGACCAGAAGGGCCCCGAGCAGCCGCCATCGACATCATCCCCAAGCTTCGGCCCCGGCGCCGTTCTCCGTCGAATTCGGCCACTCCGGCGCGCCCCCGAGCCCACTGACCCTCCCTACAGCTCCGCGGTGAGCCTCTGTGCAGACCCCCTCTCTCTCCCCTCGTGTTTGCGAGCCCTAGGCCATAGTTCCGTCGAGACCGAGACCTCACCGGCGCCGGACTTGTCGCCGTCGTCGTTTTGGTTCACCTCCGTTCAAACCGAGGACGCAGGCGTACTCAGAGCACTCCCAGGAGTCCGTAGCACGCCCCAGCCCCTCCTGCCGTGCTCCCTAACGCCGACTCCGAGCTCACCCGAGCTCCGGCCGCCGCCTCGCTCGCCGTCGACACCGATTCCGGCCGCCCCGAGTGCAACTGACTCCACCAGGAGCTTCGGCTCGTCCCCAGCTCCTCCTAGATGCCCTCTGCGGCCCATTTGGTCGCCGGAGTGGCCAAAACCACTCTCGCCGCCGCGCTAATGGTCGCCGCCGGCGAAACTCCGGCAGGAGCCGACGTGGCCAGTCATTAGGGCCTAACTACCCCCGCTAACCAACCCCCTAGGCCACTGACAGTGGGCCCCAGGGCTTAGTCAGAGCTAACCAGCCCGGGTCAACGCGGGATTAGTCCCTGTGTCACTGACCAGTGGACCCCACTGGTCAGGTTTGACCCGGGGCAGCCCTGTTGACTTGCTGACGCAAGCATGACGCAGTGCTGATGTCATAATTAATTTTCTGGAATTGTTTTAATTCTAAATAATCAGAAAATTCCAGAAAATGTCTAAAACTTCTAAAAATCATAGAAAATTAACCGTAACTCCAAATTAAATAATTTATATATGAAAAATTATCAGAAAAATTCAAGGAATCCATCTGTACCATTTTCATGCATGTTAGAACAACTTATAGGTGCTGTTTAGCACAAATCAATTAAATGGCATTTAAATAATCACATATGGAGTTTGAATTTGAATCTTGTATTCAAACCAACTTCATTTAATCTGGTTTTAGGTGCATTAGCCCAAAACACATTCATATTGCCATGTCATAGCATGCATCATATTGTGCATTGCATTGATCGTGTCTTTTCTGTATTTGCCGGTATTTGTCCCCTCTCGATAGACGTGTACCGATGATGTGATCGTTGACACTGATGAAGACTCAATGTTATCTTCAGAAGTGCCAGGCAAGCAAAACCCCCTTGTTCATTCCGATACAATCCTACTCTCTCGCTCCTGCTCTCTTTAATGCATTAGGACAACACCGATTCATCTGTTACTTGCTGCGGTAGCTGAACCCCTTCATCCTCTGCATGACCTGTCATTGCCACAGTAAATAGATGAAACCCACTAGCATGAGTAGGAGTTGTTTGAGCCCTGTTGTGCCTACTCATTCATGTTTGTTTGTCATGCCTGCTACTGCTTAGAGTTGAGTCGGGTCTGATTCATCGGGGATGAATCAGAGGCGTGTGAACATGTCCTACTGTGTGTGAGCTAAGTGTGTGAACATGATTTGGTAAAGGTAGCGGTGAGAGGCCATGTAGGAGTACATGGTGGGTTGTCTCATTGTAGCCGTCCTCAGGAACTGAGTTCTGTGTTTGTGATCCATGATTCAGCTACTACCATACATTGGGCCCTGAAATATGACCCCGCTCGACTTCTTATTCACCCTTGTCCTCTGTCCAGGAGTTGCAAGTAGTTTCTGGTGTTTGTAGTATGCTGGAGGCCGTGGACAGCGCTGACCGTAGGGGTGGGCTGTGATGCGGTAGGCACGCGGCCGGGTAAACCGGGCGCCCGTTTGGTGTCACGGAACCCTGTTCACATCGTTTGGGGCTGTGAGCGAAACTCCGGCCGGATCTCCTCATGGATGGAACCCGAATAGGCGATAAACCTGGACTAGAGACTTGAGTTTTTAGGTAGGTCGTGGTCTACACCCACGTCGGCTTTCGCTTGAAGTCTGCCGAGCACATGTCGTGTGCAGATGCTAAGTGGTGGAAACATGTATGAAGAAGTACACCCCTGCAGGGTTAATATCATCTATTCGAATAGCCGTGTCCGCGGAAAAGGACTTCTGGGTTGCTTATATCAGTTCATAGACAAGTGAAAGTGGATACTCTAAAATACGCAAGATAAGCGTGAGTGCTATGGATGGCGTTCTCGTAGGGAGACGGGAGCGATTCCATAGTGGTGTATTGATATGGTGAATATGTGGACTCGTGTGCGCCACCTCAAAAGAGTTACTTGCAGTCGTAGTTCAGGATAGCCACCGAGTCAAAGCCGGCTTGCTGCAGTTAAACCCCACCATCCCCTTTGTTGATAATGAAGCATATGTAGTTAGTTCTGATGTAAGTCTTGCTGGGTACATTTGTACTCACGTTTGCCTATTTTATGTTTTGCAGAGAGACTTCGGTCTCACTAGTAGTTTCGCGTGGACTTCGACGTTTAGCTTGATACCTCAGCTACGATCTTGTGCCCTCGGCAGGATCTGATAGATAGTCAGGCTTCTCAGCCTTTTTCATTTATAGATGTCTGTACCCAGACATGATAGCTTCCGCTTGTGCTTTGACTTGTATGCTCTGAGTGTTGGGTCATGAGACCCATGTTTGTAATATCTCGCTCCTCGGAGCCTATTGAATAAACTACTTGAGTCGTAGAGTCATTTTGTGATGCCATGTTGTATTGCACATATCGAGCATATTGTGTGTATGTTATTGAAATGCTTGGTATGTGTGGGATCTGACCATCTAGTTGTTTATCTTTAGTAGCCTCTCTTACCGGGAAATGTCTCCTAGTGTTTCCACTGAGCCATGGTAGCTTGCTACTGCTCCGGAACACTTAGGCTGGCCGGCATGTGTCCTTCTTCGTTCCTGTGTCTGTCCCTTCGGGGAAATGTCACGCTTTGAGTACCGGAGTCCTGTTAGCCCGCTACAGCCCGGTTTACCGGAGTCCTGCTAGCCCAGTGCTACAGCCCGGACCCATTTGCTGATGACCGACACGTTCGAAGCTGGGTCATGGATGCCTGTCCCTGTAAGTCTGTGCCACTTTGGGTTTACGACTAGTCATGTTAGCCCGGGCTCTTTATCATATGGATGCTAGCGACACTATCATATACGTGAGCCAAAAGGCGCAAACGGTCCCGGGCAAAGGTAAGGCGACACCCGTGGGAATACCGTGCGTGAGGCCGCAAAGTGATATGAGGTGTTACATGCTAGACCTATGTGGCATCGAGTCGGGGTCCTGACACCTTGCCCCATGGGGGCAGTGGACTCAAGGGTGACTCACTCCGTAGGTGTGGGGCGAGCTGCCACGGCAAGGGTCTTGCCGGGTTTGCTAAAACCGCCTCCCGGCAAGGATCTTGCCGAGGGGTCCGCTTTGTCCCCTTTGCTCTTTGTGGTCTTGGTCTTGGCGTCGTTCTGCTTCTCCTGAGCTTCAGCCTTACCTTGGCTCACCTCCCTTGCCTTGCTCAGTGTGGTGGTGCCCGTGGCTCAGACTGCCCGTGCATAGTTATAGGGGTACAAAAACTGTACCCCTCTTTTTGTACACCGACACACCGCGTGAGGTCCGGTGGGTCGAGGTGAGGCCCTTCGTTCGGTTCCGTCCTGCGCCACATTGGTCGGCCCGTGACGCATTTAGGAAGACCCATGGATGACAAGTCATACAAGACAAAGATAGCAGAATTGTGAAGGACTCTGTGTCCACTGACAAAGACGGCTAGGATTTGTAACCCTAGGTTCTCGGACTAAGGTAACCCCTTTATCTCTGATATTAGTATTCATCCAACCTAACTTTAAGGGGCATCCTACAGAATGCTTTGCTAGAATCATACCCGTCGATTAGGAAGAGAGGCGTGAGACAATGCGTGAGAGACATGCGTAAAGATAATGTGCATACATGAGACACGTAGGCAGGTCCATGTATATAGAAAGGGTCGATGAGGATTGTGCGTGTGTATGTTTGCAAGAGGAAGAGTGCTTGTGATAAAGGTTTCTAGAAACAGTTGTAAATGGTTAAGAGAGGGAGGGAGGGTTATATCTAGAGCATGTGTGCGAGAAAGACACCTCGGGAGAGAGTGTGTGAGCATGTGTGAGAGACCACAGATGGAGAGTGAAACTACACATAAAAGACTGCTCTACACATTGATTAAAGATATAAATTGTATCCAAATATTAGGATGGGATCATGATATTTGCAATTCGCGTAAGGAGCGGGCATTGATCCATCAGACATCTAGATTTTATTGAATTTGAGCATGTCTATGTTATTATTCGACACAATTGATCCACATAGTTAGTATTCTGAACTCCAGACAATGCATCGCTTTAGCAATCAAATATAAACGTGAGTATAGTTCATGTTGTGTGTGTAAAGCACATTATACGTACGAAAGTTACGCAATGGGACATTATAAATAGCTACCTATGAACTAGCATATATTTGAATTCAACTTAAGGTGGTTTAAAAAAATCGAATTCAACATGAAGTCCATTCAATTATTTGAATTTGATATCATGGCATTTGTAAACCATACCTAAATTAGGGGGCACCAATCTTTGCTCTGATTTTGTACATAATAGCATATGTAGTCGTGTACAAAATAGATTCAAATTTAGCTCCTCCATTCCAAAATAATCGTAGTTATAGGATTTTCAAGTGTCAAAATTTCAAAAAGAAGCGGATAATTTAATGAGGTTTTCAAACATACAAGGTCAAATATAACATTGTCTATTTAGGTCAATCCTTATAGTTCAAGAGTACTCTAAACGTGAATGCTTGTGTTTCAAAATTTCGAACGAAGCACCAAAAGAGCCCGTACTCACCCGAAACCGCGTGAGACCAACATTTGATAGTACAAGGAAATTACTTTTCTAATAACTCCAACCCGTGAAACCTACCGGCCCGACGTCCAAAGGTCTAAACCGGGGTAGGTTTGTCTCTTCATCTAGATGCCACGCAACCGCATCCAAAAACATTCATACACCATGGCCACCTAAGCACACATGCGTGTGGCCGAAATCGCTCCCGCCCACTATTTGAGACACTTGGGATTACCATCCTACCCCCGACCCGCAGTAGGTCCGAAATTTAAGAGGGGGGCAAAGTTTGTACTTTCCCCAGATTTTGAACAAGCGCGTCCCATCTTCTGTTCAAAAAAGACAAAAACAAGCGCGTCCCAGACCAAAACATGGTTCCCCCACCCATCCGATTTCCCATTCGTACTCCGTGGGTGCCAAAACTACCTCTCCACTAGCCGCGAAACCCCGGTGTCCTCTGTCCGCCACCCCATCCCACCCATCAACCGCCGCCCTCCTCCATCACGCCGGAGCCGATACCCCGAAGCTGTCGTCCACCACAACCTCAACCGCAATGCCCTCCATGGCTAGTAGTTGAAGCCAAGGCTGAGCCGTCCATACCCGAGCCAGTTCAACCACGCCATCCTGCGCCTCACCGGTGCCGCTCCAACTTCGCCACCCTCCACCGCACAGGAGCTGTTCCTGCTACGCCGTCCTTTGCCGCCTCCGATCTGCTACCCCTCCGCCGACATACGGCCACGGCAACACAGTAAACAATTTGGCCATGGGTTCATCCAAGCCTGCACCCTCGAGAACATCGGTTTCCCCGGTAAAAAGAAGAAGATTGGCGCGACATGTGGAGGTGACCACACCGGCAACCAAAAAAGGTACTCCTCTTCCCTTATTCATGCAAATCTTTATGTCTCTACTTGCACGCTATCCATCCCACAGAAGACACTAGTTTACCGCTTCTTCTTGATACTAGATGTTCCTAGTAACTCGTGATGCACAAGGTTTCTCCTCATATACTATTTCACCTTAGCTAGAGGTCCGTCGCCCCCCTGAATTTCAATTTCTGGCCAGTTGATTCCCAATTAACGGAAACATTCCCCGGCATAACAGGCGCTAGTACGCCTATTACGCCGGGGAAGTAGCGCCATGGTGTTTATCTTACGGGCGTGTGCGGCCTAGAGCTACTGGCGCCCGATCTGGAGGTCGGCCGGGATTAAAAGGATGGCCTGGGGGCGCTGCCAAGCACGGCAGTGGTGTGAGGTCGATGGGAGGGCGGGGCGGCGGAGGCAGGGGTCTGGGCCGGTGGTCGCTGGCGGTTCGAGAAAGATCGTCAACAGTGACTGGCGGGAGGTAGACGAAGGCCATCTGCCTGTTCCTTATAGATCGGACGGTTCATTAAAAAAATCGACTAACCTATTTATTTTCAGTCGACTGTTATCTTAGATATGACAACATGTGGTGGTGTTCTAGAGGAGTACCTACATTTCCTATGCTCATATATTACAAAATCATACGGAGTAGAATCTAATTTTGTTTGCCATGCAATGTTGTAGAGCTATCATATGTCTCCTGTCATTTATTTTTTAGCCACCTGCTATCTGCTACTTTTCCAGTGCACTAGTTCTACACAAACTTCACCCTTACTCTCACTATTGTGTTTTTATGCAAGGGTATTTCAGACTCTGCTGCATGAGAGAAGCCAAAAAGAAAAGAGAGAAGTCGCTCCAGCTTCGTATGCGGGTAGGCAAGACACGTTACAACGCTATAAAGGGTGCAGTGTCAGCAGATGGAGACGGTAAACGTAGCTTTGGAGTTGATGACCTCGCTCGCAATGAACCACCATCCCATGTGCTTGCTTTAACTTCGCGGTGTCATATCTGGTTGCATGTTCCATATGGTGTCTAGCTTGTATTCGAAAGGCCGAAGTCGGTAAGATAAGGAAAGATATTTTTTTACATGAACCACCATCCCGTGAGCACCAGAAGACAAATAACTAGTCAGGGCACTGGCCGAGCCAGTGACAAGACCAGCAAAGATAGGTGAGGGAGTCCTGGATTAGGGGTTGTTCGGGTGGCCGGACTATACCTTCAGCCGGACTCCAGGACTATGAAGATACAAGATTGAAGACTCCGTCCCGTGTCCGGATGTGACTTTCCTTGGCGTGGAAAGCAAGATTGGCGATGCGGATATTCAAGATCTCCTACCATTGTAATCGACTTTGTGTAACCCTAACCCTCTCCGGTGTCTATATAAACCGGAGGGTTTTAGTCCGTAGAACAACTTCATCATACAACAATCATACCATAGGCTAGCTTTTAGGGTTTAGCCTCCTTGATCTCATGGTAGATCTACTCTTGTACTACCCATATCATCAATATTAATCAAGCAGGACGTAGGGTTTTACCTCCATCAAGAGGGCCCGAACCTGGGTAAAACATTCTGTCCCTTGTCTCCTATTACCATCCGGCCTAGACGCACAGTTCGGGACCCCCTACCCAAGATCCGCTGGTTTTGACACCGACATTGGTGCTTTCATTGAGAGTTCCTCTGTGTCGTCGCAATCAGGAAGGATGCCTCTTCCCGTCTTTAAAGACGGCGCCGTTACTAAGGGAGCCTTGGTTGTCGGCCAAACTCTCCGGCTAGGCGGTTTTCTCATGACCGCCTGTTCGGCCATTGCGCCGATGGTGACCTCTCGGGTCATCAAAAGCAATCTTCACGTCAGCTCGGAACTCGTCGAGCAGTTAGATCCAATGGAGATCTCTTCCATAAACGAGCTCTTGGATCGCATCGCCGCCTTGGGGGTCACTACGGATTATGACCAGGTTGGGCTTAAACCCGATCTAAGAGAAATTAATTCTCCCCAAGTCACCCATCACGTTGCCGTAGGAGAGTCATAGTGCAGCGACTCTTCATCTATCTTAAGGACTAGCTACGTCCGGATTCCAGATCCCTCTAAGCGGAGGGGAGGATGTAACTCAAGACCTGAACTTAGAATCAGGCAACGGGCTAGATTCACTGGAAAACATCCAAGAATCCAAACCTCAGAGTTCGGAAACTCCTTGGCCTCTGAGTCTTAGATTGGGTGAAGTTCCGGATTTAATTCCACCCACCCGCCCGAACATAAGCGATCTATCCCAAATCAGGCAAAAGCTCGAAGAAACAGTACATCATTACTGGGCAAGGTTCCTCCTGGTTATGAACAGGATAAAGGACTGCCGCGAGGAAAACACAATCTCAATCTTCTGCAATAATTGCACGCACAAGGGAATCCTCAACGCCACAGGTTGTCATGGTCTTACACGCTTCGCTGACTTGGCGTCCATACTACAAAAGTACTGTGCGATGGAAAGCGCCCGGAAAACCGAAACTAAATTTTGGGACAATCCGGCCCTGAATAGAAACCTCGTCCGAAATAAAAGGGTGCATCATCATCAGACACCCGGGTTAAAAACCAAAAAAACAAAACCCTCTACAGGGCATGGAACCGTACTGGAGGGATGGCTTAATGGATCCTGTAAAATTCATAGTACAGAGGACGCCACACCAACTCATAGCCTTAGAGCATGTTGGATACTCCGGCAGGTGGCCAAAAGGGGCGAAGATCTCCTAATTCCGGAGGCCGCAGAAAGCCACCTCAGGGACTCCAGTACAGTCTTAACAGTCTTCGAGACTTTCGCATCAAATAAAATGCGAAAAAGAACACTCTGCAGCTTCGCCGAAGTCTATCAAGTAGCAACAATAAACCCATGGAGTGACACGGCTATTACCTTTAATGCCAGCGACGAACCTAAATTCCGAACAGCTCGAGCACCACCCGCATTGGTACTCAGTCCTATAGTGGACGGCTTTCGCCTCACCAAGGTACTCATGGATGGAGGCAGCGGATTGAACCTCATTTATGAGGAAACCCTTCGAAAAATGGAAATAGACTGGAACCGCATTGAGCGAAGCAGCACAACCTTCAGAGGAATAATCCCCAGTCGGGAAGCACGCTGTACAGGAAAAATCACACTAGATGTGGTGTTCGGCACGCCGGATAATTATAGGTCCGAAGAGGTCACATTCCAAGTGGCCCCGTTCAGCAGCGGATACCACGCTCTGCTAGGGCGGGAAGCATTTACAATCTTCCAAGCAATACCCCATTACGGGTATATGAAGCTCAAGATGCCCAGGCCGAACAGAATCATCACTCTCGCTAGTAATCCGG
The DNA here is from genome assembly GCF_018294505.1 of Triticum aestivum. Classification (NCBI taxonomy): domain Eukaryota; kingdom Viridiplantae; phylum Streptophyta; class Magnoliopsida; order Poales; family Poaceae; genus Triticum; species Triticum aestivum. Next base: position 311,054,854 of record NC_057809.1, read on the forward strand.
ACATAGCACTCCGCACCAAAAACCAGACAGCCGCACTAGCCCTTGAGGCACTGTCCGAAGCCCTAGTGGCTGAGAACTGACTATGCTGCGCTCCACGGTAAACAGGGACGATGTGATACTCGACAAAAGATCCAAGTCCACCTCCTTTAAACCAGCGGATGAAATAGTCAAATTCCAGGTCCATCCAACAGACCCCAATAAAACAGCTTCCATCGGGGCACCATTAAACCCCGATGTAGACGCCGCACTGCGAGAATTCCTACGTGAGAACTGGGACATTTTTGCATGGCACCCTTCGGACATGCCAGGAATCCCACACAGGCTGGCCGAACACAGCTTAAATATCCTAAAAGGATTCAAACCTGTCAAACAAGCCCTTTGGCATTTTTCTGAACCCAAGAGACAGGCAATGGGAGAGGAGCTAGCCAAACTATTGGAGGCCGGATTCATCAGAGATATAAAACATCCGGACTAGCTAGCAAACTTGGTGATGGTACCAAAGAAGGACAAATCCTGGCGCCTGTGCGTTGACTTCAAAGACCTCAACAAGGCCTGCCCAAAGGATCCCTTCCCCCTCCCCCGCATCGATCAAATTATCGACGCCACTGCAGTACACGATTCGTTGTGCTTCCTCGACGCATACTCCGGTTACCATCAAATCAAGATGGCCGAGTCAGACCAAGCCGCAACGGCATTCATCACCCCATACGGCCCATTCTGCTTCAACACAATGCCTTTCGGGCTCAAAAACACCGCCGCAACATATCAGCGCATGATTCAGACATGTCTGGCAAACCAGATCGGCAAAACAGTAGAGGCATACGTGGATGATGTGGTCATAAAAACAAGACATGTCGAATCTCTAGTAGAGGACTTGAGGCTTACATTTGACAACCTCTGAGCATATGACATCAAGATAAATCTGGAAAAATGCGTTTTCGGCGTTCCAGCTGGAAATCTCTTGGGCTTCATTGTATCCGGTAGGGGAATCGAAGCAAATCCAGCCAAGATCCGAGATTTGTCACAATTGGATATCCCAAAGGACCTCAAACAAATACAAAAATTAACCGGATGCGTGGCAGCTCTAAGCCGCTTTATCTCCCGGTTGGGAGAAAAGGCGCTACCCCTCTATCGCCTCCTTCGGCGCACCGAACACTTCGAGTGGACGGACGCCGCCACGGACGGACTCGAGGAAATAAAGCCATATTGGCAACAAACCCCGTCCTGGCCGCGCCAAACAGCGGCGAACCAATGCTATTGTACATTGCAGCAACCCATCAAGTTGTCAGCGCAGTACTCGTCGTCGAGCGGGAAACGGACGGACACAAATTCCCCCTTCAAAAGCCGGTTTACTACGTGTCCACTGTCCTCACCCCATGCAAATCACGGTACCCACATTATCAAAAGATTGCATATGCGGTATTCATGGCATCCCGGAAGCTACGACAGTACTTTCAAGAGTGTTCAATCAAAGTAGCATCGGAAGTACCACTCAATGATATTATAAACAACCGTGACGCAACGGGCCGGATTGCAAAATGGGCCATCAAGCTCCTCCTGTTCGACATAACTTACAGGCCACGACGAGCTATCAAGTCCCAAGTTTTGGCCGACTTCGTCGCAGAATGGACGGAGGCCGAACTCCCTAAAGAGTACGACACATATTCAAACTGGATAATGCACTTTGATGGTTCCAAAATGTTGGCCAGACTAAGGGCCGGCGTCGTTTTGACGTCGCCCACAGGAGACACAGTTCAATATGTACTCCAGATTATGTACACGGACTCTAACAATGCAGCCGAATATGAGGCCCTTTTACATGGTCTCCGGATGGCAGTATCCATGGGCATTCAACGCCTAGAGGTGCGCGGGGATTCAAACCTCGCGATATCCCAAATAAATGGAGACTTCGATGCCAAGGATCCAAAAATGGCAGCTTACCACAACGCCGTCCTCAAAATGTCAGCTCAGTTTGAAGGGCTTGAATTTCACCATATAGCCCGAGAAAACAATCAGGCGGCAGACGTCCTGGCACGCATCGGCACAAAACGCGATGCGGTCCCCCCCAACATCTTCCTGGAAAGACTATTCAAGCCATCTGTAGTATGGGAAGAGGAACATGGCAATATTAGTCCGGACCCAACCGCACTGTCCCTCATAAGCAAGGCTTTCCGTACATGCTTTTATTGGCCGACGGCCCGGGCGGACACTCAGGACTTGGTCCATAAATGTGTCGGTTGCCAGCTTTTTGCAAACCAAAGCCATATGCCACCCACGGCCCTCCAAACTATCCCCATCACTTGGCCTTTCGCGGTCTGGGGGCTTGACATGGTGGGACCCCTTAAAGGCGGAACCCACAAGAAAAAATACTTACTGGTCATGGTGGATAAGTTCACCAAATGGATAGAAGCCAAGCCTGTTAAGACGGCCGAATCCGGACCTGTGATAGACTTTATATCCGGGGTCGTACACCGTTATGCCGTCCCCCACAGCATCATCACCGATAACAGCACGAACTTTACGGCCGATGAGGTAAAACTCTGGTGCAAAAACATGGGCATCAAGCTCGATTATGCTTCCGTCTATCACCCACAAACTAACGGTCAGGTCGAACGTGCAAATGGTCTCATCATGAGTGGCATCAAACCCAGATTAGTGCGGTCCCTCAAGGAATCTAACACGCACTGGGTAGAGGAGCTCGACTCTGTACTCTGGGGGCTGCGGACCACGCCGAACCGCACCACCGGATACACACCATTTTTTATGATGTACGACGCAGAGGCAGTCTTGCCCTGCGACATAATTCATGACTCACCTCGAGTGCGCATGTACGAAGAAAGGGAGGCCGAGCTTGATCGGCAGGATAGTTTGGACGCCTTAGAGGTGGAGCGCGATGTGGCAAAAGCCCGTTCCGCATTCTATCAACAGCAGGCTCGAAGATATCAAAGTAGAGAAGTGCGGGCCAAAAGCTATAACGTTGGCGAATTAGTTCTACACCTGCCGGACAAGAAAAAGGACAAACTGAAGCCCAAGTGGGAAGGTCCCTTCATAATCGACCAAGTCCTGACTGGTGGAGCATACCGCCTGCGAGATGCGTCGGATAACCGACTCGAGCCGAACCCATGGAACGCAGCCCGTCTCCGAAGATTCTATGCCTAGCGCCGGACTCTGTGTTTGTCTCCTTCCTCTGTCCATTTTTTACATTTTCTGTCTTACATTTCTCTCCTCCCCTCTTCTCTTTTATAGCCCTTAAAGGCTCCACAAGTGAAGTGCTACTCGCGCTCATTAAACCTAGGGGCTTCTTTAACAGAAGCTTATTTATACGGGCTTCCCGCCCACCACATGTGTCAAACTTCCGCATGTACCTTTTCTTCACCATTATATGCATCGATATGACTTAAGTTTTGGCCAAGCTGGGTTGCCTGGCTCCTGTGCTTACCCCTATGTTCCCGGTTGTTCGGCTAGGTGGTAAAGGGAGCACCTCTATGATTGTTACTGCCGGATCAGCCGGATGTGTACCTCAGACTGGCTGAAGCCGAAAGCTAGCATTCTTAAGGGAATATTCGGTCGGTGAACTAAAAGATGACCTTTTTTACTTATTTATGTATATGCCCCCAGATGATTTTCCTGCGTTTGCAGTCCGGACATGCACTTTAGGGCATGCCTCCTAGAGAAAGGAACCCCTAACGGAACTATTCTCTCTGGAAGATGTTTCTTACTAACCATGTAATATAACATAACTAGTTGGGCACTTGTCTGATAAAGCACTAATGACCCCTACGCCTGGTCTCCATGCATACCCCGGTTCTTACATAACCGGTCGGGTATTCGGACACATTCCGGACCATCAGGTCCTGAGGTTGAAGTGAAAAGGTCGGCAACGACAAACGATCTACAATCCGGCTAGAAGGCATTACACATGTCAATTAAAAATTACATAGTCACTCTGACTGATTGTATTCCTCTTCAATACCATCTAACAGGCTGTCTAACGTACAGTCCTGCTGGGAATACTTTGCAGCCAATTCTACTTGGCCGTACACTAAGCTTACAGGGATCTCCTTCCCGTCAGGCCCCACAGGTCCGACCTCGGCCATGTGGTTTGGGTCAGACTTCGTGTACCGCGTCTTCACCATGGCCCAGGCCTCCCTAGCGCCTTGTCGGCAGGACGATATCTTCCACAACCGGAAGCGCCGCAGAGCTCCCTTAAGCTTCTCCGAAAGCTCTCCAAGGTCCTCGGGCATGGAGTGGGAAGGCCGTAAGGCTTGGGCAACGCCTCGCATCGCCTGCCGAACTCGCTCGTGCAGTTGCGAGAGCTCGGGAAGAAGGTCACCCGTAGAACCGGGCATCTCCTCTGCAGGACGACCCGTTAGCATACCTACAGACATTACTCTATTAGTCGACTTCCTCGCCGAAATCTTTTCTTTCAAAGATTCGTTTAAGCACTTACTAAATATGCCGCGTCGAAGCCGCTGATTCTCCCTAGTAGAGTCCGATAGCTGGCCACGAACATCTTGAAGTTCAATGTCTAGCTTGGTGTTGGCATCCTAAAGCTCATTCTTCTCCCGCCTCACCCTTGTCAACATACTCTCACCGGCCTTTAGCAGGCGTAAGAGTTGTTGCCTCTCCGGATCCAGTCCAGCGCCATCTGCAATATGATTTGGCAGATTCATACCCACGCCGCACTTCACAAGATATTAATATTTCGAAGTGTATCTTACCAGAGGGGGTCTCTTTAGGCTCCCCTGCCACGGCTAGTGCGGCCTCCAGTTGGGCTTTGCACTCTTTCAGCTCCTAGGATAGTACGGTATTCTTCTCTCTAAGAACCTGCATAACAAATGATCCTTAAACCAGTTACTCTAACTGTTTCAAGTCTCGGGGGCTACTGGTATATACATATATATTTACCAAAATTTTCTTACCCATATGTCTTTTACATATTGCTCCGTGGCTCTGGTTAAACCATTTTGAGCGGCACGGAGGTACGCATATCCCGAATTGAAGGCATCTAATGCCTCTCAGGAGAAACAAGTGTCGTGAAGAACTGTCCGGCGACGCCTATGGTTCATGGCACTCTCCACCTCGGAATTGGTGGCAGAAAGCCTATCTACATCCTCTGTCTGAGGAGCGTCCGGTGCGCGCCTCATGTTCGCTCCCGCTTCCGGGCCAGGTGTTGGAGCCTGGCTGGTGGAGGCACGGTTGGAAACCTCTCCAGATGTAGTCCGGCGAGGTCTCTTCGTCCTGAAGATAGCACGAACATTAATATGCCCTGAAGAAATAACACCAGGGAAAAAGAGGATGCGCTATACCTTTGCGCTGGCATCCCAATCCGGACTACATTCCTTTTTGCCCCACGGGGCCCTGCGGCCCCTCGTTGGCTAGCCGCCGCAGGTTCGGCCTCCCGCCTTGGAAACCTCCCCTGCAAAACATGGTCATTGTCAGAAAAACTGAAATGCGTGAGAATGGATTCCTTCTCAAAGGTATGAGACTCCGCTCTCTGTTACCTGGGAGGCCGGGATTAACCCTGGGTAATCAGCCGTAATGGCCACCAAGGTATTGTCCTTGCTTAACTGATGAAACACCCTGTCAATCAACTCCACCGATATATCCAGATCCTCTTTGGAGTCCGGATCGAGGGACCGTTCTGGATCCTCGGGTTGTGGGGGACGTCTATTTATATCCTTTACTTCCTGACGCAGTTCCTGCGTTGAAATCGTTGGACTACATATCTAATCATGGGAATATAAAGCGGATGGGCAGGCACAATTGTTCACTTACCCAACTCGGGGGGTTGTACATACTAAATCCGCCCCGCGGGTTGACGTGGAGGAATTCCTCCTCTTCTCCCTTGTACAAAGAGGATAAGATCTTTACTAGAGCGGCAGCTGAGGCTGGCCCCTTACGACCGTAACGGGTGGCGTCATCCTCCCCATTAAAATCCCACATGGGGTGGCCTCTATATTGAAGCGGCTACACCCCCCGCATAATACATGCGGCCATGACTCCAATCATGGTTAGTCCGGAATGAGCCAATAGTCTTATCCGGCCCATCAGGCGAAGGATGTCCCTGTCGCTTTCTCTTTGAGAGCTCCGCGGACGCCAGCTCAGGCGTTTCTTTAAGGGAGCACTATTGAATTCGAGGAGACCGACCCAGATAGGGTCCGGTAGCGGGACATCATCTATATAAAACCATTCCGAAGGCCAATCCTCGGATGCCTTCTTTGGGGTTCCGGATAGATATTCGGTCCCGGCGATACGCCACACTTCGCCTCCGCCCACTTGATATATAGACCCCTCTTGAGAGCGGGGCACCAGACAGAATAATCTCTTCCACAGCGCGAAATGAGCCTCAACACCCAAGAATAGCTTGCAAAGAGCGACGAAGCCCGCGATATGCAATATAGAGGCGGGCGTGAGATCGTGCAGCTGGAGGCCGTAGAACTCCAGAAGCCCACGGAGAAATGGATGGATTGGAAATCCAAGTCCTCTTACTAGATAAGGGACGAGGCACACCCGCTCTCCTTTGGAGGGACTGGGGGTGCTCTCCGCTTGCTCTCTGCCATTATAGGTGGCGAGTCCGGCTCGGACCGGGACCATATAGGCCTGAGGGAGAAATCCCTTGGCCTGAAGCGACACTAGCTCGCTGTGCGGGATGGAGCACCTCTCCCAGTCTCCAGGTTTAGGACTGGAAGGGCAAGAGGAGGAGCTGCGACGGCTGGCCATGTTGGAATGAACCTTTGCTGGAGGCGCTCTGATGATTACTCGCAGAGAGGAGAAGGTGTGGTTTGGATCTGAATCCCCATCCCATTAAATAGGTGGCTCGTTTATGCGGCTAGGGGTGTGAATGTAAAAACACCCTGACTTTTCACATTCGTTTGACACATGGAAGACGGCCATTATTGGGCGTGGAAGCCAAGGTGCGCTACATTATGAAAATCGGACATTATTCAGCAGGTACACGGAATTTGGAGAAGAACCCGCCTTGCAATGCCGAAGACAATCTGCATGCCGGACTCGTCGTCATTGAAGCCTGGTTCGGGGGCTACTGAGGGAGTTCTGGATTAGGGTGTGTTCGGGTGGCTGGACTATATCTTCAGCCGGACTCCAGGACTATGAAGATACAAGATTGAAGACTCTGTCCCGTGTCCAGATGGGACTTTCCTTGGCGTGGAAGGCAAGTTTGGCGACGCGGATATTCAAGATCTCCTACCATTGTAACCGACTTTGCGTAACCCTAACCCTCTCCGGTGTCTATATAAACCGGAGGGTTTTAGTCCGTAGAACAACTTCATCATGCGACAATCATCCCATAGGCTAGCTTTTAGGGTTTAGCCTCCTTGATCTCGTGGTAGATCTACTCTTGTACTACCCATATCATCAATATTAATCAAGTAGGACGTAGGGTTTTACCTCCATCAAGAGGGCCCGAACCTGGGTAAAACATTGTGTCCCTTTTCTCCTGTTACCATCCGGCCTAGACGCACAGTTCGGGACCCCCTACCCGAGATCCGCCGGTTTTGACACCGACAATAGGCATCACCTGGAAGCCAACTAAAAAGCTGTGATGGTGGCGAAGCAGCCCGCTTCCCACCAGGCTCTCAGGTCCTAGATGATCATGCTCACCACTCCAGCTGGATGTCTAGCTTGTATTGCTTCCAATTTGGTTAAATTGCATCTGCTTAGCTTACACATTATACCTTTGAATATGACATGCCTTTTTGTTTTTTGGTGCATACTAGTACATTTGTGTATTAACCATGTTCTTACATCAAACTAATGTCCTTGTGTATCCCTCATCAATCACTTATAACGAAATAGAAATGCTAGATGAAGATAGTGAACGTAGCTCTGTAGTTGATTACAGCATTTCCCCTACACTAGCATCGCAAGGTGGTTGCTCTAACTTGGCAGCATGATATGTGGTTGCATGTTGCATATGGTGTCTAGATTGTAATTCTTCCAATCTGGTTAAACTGCATGTGCTAGTCTGCTTAGCTTATACATTATACCTGTTAATGTGACATGCCTTCCTGTATTTAGTACATAGTACATCTGTCTATTAAGCATGTCCTTACATAAAACTATTGTTTTTTGTATCCCGCATCAATCAACATGAAGAGACACCTTTAGTATATGCAGTGCGATATTAGTTGCATCTTTCATATGATTTATAGCATGCGCTGCTTCTAATTTGTTGAAATTCCATTTATGATGGGACGCTTTTAACTTGGCAGAGTCATATTGGTTGCATCTTTCATGTGGTGTCTAGCTTGCATTGGTTCTTATTTGCTGGAATGGTTTCTGCTTAGTTTACACAAACAGTTGTGAACATGCCATGCCGTCCTGTTTTTCGTACATATTCCATCCTGGTATCATGTGTTTTCCTTACATCAAAGTACTGAATGTGAGGATCATGCATGAATGAGTTCTGAAGAGAGAATTTTATTGCTTTTTCTTGTCGGTTTTACTTGACAATTCAAAATCAATAAAGTGGACGGAAGTTAGCAAGGCAGCGGATAAAGGTGCTCCTTCCGAATGGAGGGCCTCTACAGTTTCTACTCCTCCACACCCCCAAGATGATTTGCAAGACAACACATGCATAGACACTCAACAAAGTTGTGTTTATGATGAGCACGTCTCCCCTAGTGCAGCATCACCGGTGCTCCCTCTAACTTGGCACTATTATATGTGGTTGCATGTTATGTGTGATGTCTAGCTTGTATTGCTTCTAATTTTGTTGAATTCGATCTACTTACTTTACAGATTATACTTGAATAAGACACGTGTTCCTGTTTCTAGAACATATAATATATGTCTATCACACCATGTTCTTACATCAAATTACTACTATTGTGTAACCTGCAACAATCACTTATCATAAGACACGTTTGACTTCGGAGTGTGATATATGTTACATCTCACATTCTTTTCTAGCTTGTACTACTAATTTGTTGAAATGATGAAAGTGCGTTATATCGACTAGAGGGGGGGTGAATAGGCGATTTTTATGAAAGTCTTCAAAACATGGAAGTTATGAAGACAAACAGTAGAGATATGCCTATTACTATGCAGCGGAAGTTAGACTACACTAGGCAAGCCATGGTCAAGTATCAACAGAGTGAAAGCACAATGACAAATAGCTGTAGTGTAATTAGGATCAGGTAGGAAGATACTATGAAGCCAAACAGATCATACACTCACGTTGTGAAGACAAAAGATAGAACAGACACGCAATGACTTCACAATGAGTGATCAGTAAGTAAAAGGAAGTGAAGATGAAACCAGTGACTCGTTGAAGACAATGATGTGTTGGACCAGTTCCAGTTGCTGTGACAACTGTACGTCTGGTTGGAGCGGCTAGGTATTTAAACCTTAGGACACACAGTCCCAGACACCCAGTCCTGAACACGCAGCTCAGGACACCAAGTCCTCGCCGTATTCTCCTTGAGCCAAGGTCACATAGTCCTCGCCCAATCACTCTGGTAAGTCTTCAAGGTAGACTCCCAAACCTTCACAGACTTCGTTCACTGGCAATCCACAATGTCTCTTGGATGCTCTGAACGCGACGCCTAACCGTCTGGGGATGCACAGTCCTCAAGTGTAATAAGTCTTCAGATCACATAGACAAGAAGACTTAAGTGATGCCCAATGTTCTCTGGCTCTGGGTGGTTAGGGCTTTATCCTTGCAAGGAATTCTCTCTCTCAAAGGCTTCGAGGTGGGTTGCTCTCAAACGACAAAAGCCGTAATCTCAATCTGAGCAGCCAACCATTTATGGTTGTAGGGGGTGGGCTATTTATAGCCACTTGGCAACCCGACCTGATTTGTCCGAAATGACCCTAGGTCACTAAGGAACTGACACGTGTCTCAACGGTCAGATTTCAAACTCTCATGGCAACTTTACTTGGGCTACAAGCAAAGCTGACTTGTCCGGCTCTGGACAAGATTCGCTCTCATTGTCTTCACTCGAAGACATAGGTTTTTTGGTTTAGGCATCACTTCAGTCATTCTGACTGGTTCTCTCGGACCCCACTTAACAGTACGGTGGTTCCTATGACTCAACACAAAAGAAAAAGAACTACGAAAGATCTAAGTCTTCGAGCTCCATAGGCTTCATAACGTGTCTTCTTTTGTCATAGTCTTCAATGTGAATATCTTCATATACCACCTTTGACTTCAATGTCTTCATACATTTTTAGGGGTCATCTCTGGTAGTAAAACCAAATCAATGAGGGACTTCTACCTGTGTTATCTTGCAATTCTCACAAACACATTAGTCCCTCAACTAGGTTTGTCGTCAATACTCCAAAACCAACTAGGGGTGGCACTAGATGCACTTACAATCTCCCCCTTTTTGGTGATTGATGACAAACTAGTTGAAGTTTTCAACGGGGAATATAGTCTGTGAAATTGTAAAGGATAAGGAATTGTCTTCATAAGATGCAAGTGCTCCCCCTGAAGATGTGCATATAAGTTAATTTGCTTTTGGAATGCAAATGCACATGGCAGGTTGTGCTTGTGGAGATCCACTTCAGCTTATGATGACAATCCACTATGCATGTGAAAGTATATGAAGATAATGACATGCATAATGGAAAATGGACGTCTGCAGAATGAGATAAGTGCGGAATTTATCGTCGCACATGCGGAATTTATCTTCGCAAAACAGGGTGGCAAACAAGTAGCAGACGACCATCTGGTTTAAGTGTTACAACTCATAAGAACCAAATGTAGCAAAAAAACGAGAGTTGTAAGCACGAAGCAAAATATAAGGCACCCGCCCATATGAACCCGCTTAAAGACTATCAATCTCATATGCTTCTCCCCCTTTTGTCAGTAATGACCAAAAAGGTTTGAAGACATAGAGCCACTACTCGTTCCCACGAGGAGTAGATGAAGTAGCAGGGTTGTTGGTGTTGTTTGGCGGTGCAGAAGAGCTTGGAGGTGCTAAAGCAGGTGGCGGTGAGGTAGCATCGTCTTCTTCCTCAATGATTCTGGCAGTGACTGTTGCAGCAGAGGAAGAAAACTCAGATTCTTCAAGAGATGGTGTCCCCAGCAGCACAGCTCTTCGAGGAGTAGTGGAGTCAAATTTGAATCTCTCAGTGAAGCCATCCTCTTGAAGATTAGCTTCAGAAAGCATCATCGTTAGCCCTTTCCATGTGTGGCGACAGGTTTCATGGGCAACGAAAGCGTTCATGGTGGCAAGATTTTGGATGCGATTTACATCCACCAAGAGGCTCTTCATCTGTCTCTTCAACTAGTCATGATGCCTATCCTGCTTTTGATGAAGGGCCACAAGAAGCTCTCGGTCGTTGAGAACACGAGTGTGCTTCTTGGGTCTTGAAGCAGTGGCACTGTCAGTGGCTTCAGTTGAAGCAGGGTGTGGTGCACGTGTAGTGCCAGCCAAAGGATACACCCTGGAGATGGCTTCAACAACTTCAATGTTCTGAGTGAAGCTCTGGTGTTCTGCATTCTGAAGACTCAAAGGTTGCTTGGCAAGCTCAGGATATATAGCTTCAGCAGAGGTATCCACATCTGGCAAGAAGATCCGATGGTTGCGGGCTGAGGGCTGATATGAGATCGCAGAGTGAAGCTTGATCAGTCTCATTACCCAAGGAGCATAGAACTTCAAACCAAGTAAATTTGAGCCTGATGCAGCAAGTTGTCGTATGAAGAAGTCCTGTGCATTGAAGCATTTGCCATGAAGGATACAAAATATCAGAGTCTTCATTGCACCCTCGATCTTGGCATTTGGAGAGTGCCCTTTGATAGGCCAGAGAGTCCGCCGGATAATGTGATAGATGGTTCTAGGTAGGTACTCAAAGTCTTCAACGAAGAACTCTATTGGATAAGGGGCATCGTGGGGCAATGGCTTCATCATGGAGAGCATCTGACTCATATTCGGTTCAGGCCTCTGGAATATGCTCTCAAGAGCTTCAGTGTGTAGTGGACAACCTTCCTAGAAGAATTCGCCAGGAGTGGGTAGGCCGGTGAGCTCAATGATATCAAATGCATTGGCTTCGTGATGGACACTGCCAGTCATCCACTCCAGGGCCCAAGTCTTCGGATCTCTATTGTATCCTTTGATGTGGAGGGTGGCATAGAATTGCAGCAGAAGCTCTTCATTCCAGTGCTCTTCATCAGTTACAAACTGCAGCAGACCCACTTGCTTGAAGCAATCCAACGCTTCCTCTAAATAGGGCAGACCAGCAATGGCTTCAACATCAAGGCGCTTGTGCGGGAAGATGCGACCTTGGTTGTATAGGATGCATGAATAGTAGCTGCGCTGAGGATAGCTCCAGAACCTATCTGATGAAATCCTTTCCCTTGAATAGGGGTTCTTGGAGCTGTTGAAGAACGTATTATCTGCCTTGAAGCTATTGATGTTAAAGGAGCCAGGTGCTGATGCAGGACCTGGGAACCTCGGCAGCCTTGGGACTGGATTCTGGACATGAGGCCTATGCTCAACATGGTAATCAAATTGAGGACCTGCAGCAGACTCAGGAACAGAAGTGTCTGGATCAGTAGCTTCGCTGTCTTCTGAAGCTTTTGGTGGGGAGGGCTCCACATTGGCTTCAGTGTTGGTTGTGGCAGCCTCAATATTTTCAGCCTCCGCTTGACTAGCTGGAGGGTCGGTCACAAGCACGTTCTCCTGGAGAACTGCTTCTTGGTGGAGCATAGGAGTGGGCCCTTGTGGTGCTTCTTCTGTGGCTGATGCAGCCGGAATGTCTTCAGCATAGACTTGAGGCCTTGGACCTTTGCGAAGCCTGCGGAATGCAGACGACGCTTGTGGGGTTGGAGTGGGCTGGGCCTCATTGTCTTCTTCCTCTTGAGGGCGATCCGCCCATGAAGCATCCTGTGCAATTGGCGTCAGTGGACGACCAATGCTGATGAGTTCGATGTATTCTGATTGAGGAAGGGCTGCATCATCTTCTACATTGTCACGATGACCAATGTCTTCAGCAGCGATGGGATCAGCTGCTGGAATGTCTTCAGGAACAGGAGCCTCTGTGGAAGCAGGCTCATGCACCGTCAGTTGACGTTCTGCGTCAGGGTGAACCATAGAAATAGGTTCAACTATCAAGGGCTCTGTGGGAGCAGCCCGAGATTTCTTGGTCTTTCTCTTTTTCTTACTGGGGGCAGTAGGAGAGGCTTCAGAGCTTTTCCTCTTCCTGGCTTCAGCCTCAGCAGTTCTTGTCTTCTTGAGCTCTGAAGCTGTTGACCGGCTCTTTGGCTTCGAGCCAGTCGTTGCAGTTGGGAAGACAAGCGGAACTGCTTCCTGCCTTGGTGCCTCTTGTTCAGCTGGAACAATCTTCTTCTTTTTCTTTGCGGCCATCTTTGGGTCGATGCCAGGACGCCCAAGTGCCTTGCGCTTCTCAGCCTCATTGTAGGCCTGCACACATCTGTCTGCCAGAGTCTTCATTCGCTCCCGCGAACCTTGAGCTTCTGCACGCTTCTTCAGAAAGTTTTCCTTTAGTTCGTGCAACATGATCTTGAAGCTCTTCACTTCTTGCACGCTGAGCTTGGCCATATGCTTCTTGAACTGAGCCTTTTCGTGATCAATTTTCTGCTTCAGTTCAACAGTGCGCTGGGCAATTAAATGTTCTGAAGCAATAGCGCCTTGGAAGGCGACGCTGAGGCCAACGGGCAGCTGCAGATCTTCGAAGCTGATGTTTGGTGTGGGAAACCATTTGTCGATGAAGTTGTGGATGATGGCGACATCAAAGAGAGGCAAATTGTTGAAGATTTCAGCTTCTTCTTTGCTCTTGATGAGCTGCTCGAGAGCGTCATCTCCAAGATCTTCATCACTTGACAGATCAATGGCTTCGCTGCGCAGAATGGCAGCAGCTGTGAGCTCTTTGCTGGTGTGTGGCTGAGGCATCTTGGCCTTCTGGGGCTTGGAGACGCGGGATACGTCTTCAGACTGCACACTGTCTTCAGGAGGTGCAGTTGCCAATGGTTTCGCCCTTGAGATTTTTGGTGAAGGGGCCGGCTTTGAAGCTTTTGGCTTCTTCGACTGCTTTGGCTTCGGTACAGCGGGAGCTTCATCAGACTCAGAGTCAGCTGGAGGGTCATTCATGTTAGTCCCTTGGACTAAGATGCGAGTGATGAGGCCCTCAAGGTTGGCATACGGACCGATGATATTGGGTTCTGCGTCGCGTGTGCCATCTGCCGTTGGTGCGGAGGGACCAGGGTTGAAGTCTAACCCCACTTCTTCTTGTTCTGCTTCACTGAGTTTTGGGCAAACTGGAAGTTGCGCTTGAACAGATTGTCGTCACGACACCAGAGTAGTGACGACGGATGTGCTTCAGCAGGCTGTGGTCCTCGGACCATGCATGGGTAGAAGCCTTGAGCAATGGCTTCATCTCTGGTCCTGGGTATGAGGTTCTTGTAAAGGATGTCCCCCCACGGTCTCTTGATGGCACTTTTCTCAGCATACTCCTGGCTAACGAAGCGGTATTGGAACCATTGTTCTGCCCAATAGCGTCGAATCCATTGGATTCGGGTCTTGCGCTGACCATAATTCTCTTCAGGATCTGTTTTGTACATTTCTGCCAGTTCATCAGGCAGATCTTTGGATGTTCCTCCACGTCTCTGTCTGCCCCCCTTCCTTGCTGCTGTTTCTGAAGCCATAAACCTTAACTTGGAAGGCTTCAAGACGTTCAAAGGCTTCAAAGGCTTTCTTTTGCTGGACCAACAGGAACTAGCTTTAGGAGAATTTATGTGATGCTGTAAGAACTCTACAAATGAATGCAGACTATGAGAACCAAAGGATTCTCCCACGGACATGTACCTGTGACAGCATTAAGGTGCGAGGGAAGGAGAAGAGGTCATATGCATTCTTAGAAGGTTTTGAAGATTAATCAGTTTAGAAGACATTGACTTCATCATGCGAAGACATTCACTCATAGATAAGAAGTTGGTTCCAGATTTGTACGAACCCACAGATCAGTACAAGTGAGGAATCTAACTACTTCATGAAGCACAAGTGAATATACTAGGCATGTTATGAGATGCAGATTGAGAGATCTAACTTGTGTGAAGAGAAACTTCTTATGGTAGAAAGTGACAGAACCATGAGATCAAAAGGGGCTGTAAAAAGAAGTTTTATTTACCACACTTGGAACTGCTAGACGGAGTGGGAGATGATGCCGAGCATTTCAATCCTCCGTGCTCTAACTTGGCGACGGAAGACACCTACGGCGACGGCGGAGAGGACGATGTCCGCGATCGGCGTGAAGACGGCGTCGGAGAGGTTGCGGCAGCGAAGTGCTTCGTTGCTGGCGTCGTCGAGAGCTAGTGGTGGCGCTAGGGTTCGTGCGAGGGTGGAAGAAGGAGATAATGACTGCGGTAAGTGTGAATTTATAGGCGCAGGGGCGGCACTGCGCTATTACTCAGGTGCCCCTGGCGATTCGCATCTGAGTAGCACGTGGCCATCATGTGGTATTTTGGGGGCAGTTCCACATCCCACGCACGCCTGGACTGTTGGGCGGTCATTCCTACTTCTCCGGATTTCTTGTGGATGAATGAGCATTGAAAACGGTTTTAAAGGTTGTCTCTGTGTCTTCTGCTGACAAGGACGCAGAGAAGACATTCGACAGTTTCAATAGAATGCATATGACTTGGAGAGATAGAATTTGAGATAGAAAGCATAGAGAGATTAGGGTCCGATCACATTCACTTAGTTCAAAAAGATTCAACCAAGAAGACATAGCTATAAGTGAATGCTATAGAGGACAGAACACTAGTATATATATATCTATATAATCAACGTAGTGGAGATAATCATGAAGACATGTTAAGATTGAAGCCAAACCAAATATGAAGACATTGCAAGGTAACGCCAAGAGTGAAACACTTCAAAATAGAACGTTTGGTGGTGGCGTTACCCACCATATAGGAAGTATTAGACCCAGACACGGCGCACAATTATCGTGGCACTCTGAAGTCAATTTCCACATTAATGTATTCACACTTAGAATGTATGTCTTCGTTGATTGAAGATATACGTTACTTCGTGTGGTGCACAACTAAGTCATCAATATGCATAAGTGTTAGGATGTGTGCCTGATCACATGACATTTGAGGATTCCAAGATATTTAGCTCACACCGTAACTTGCAAAATCTCTTCTCATCCAAGGGCTTGGTGAAGATATCTGCTAATTGCTCTTCAGTGTTGACGTGTATGATATCAATGTCTTCCTTCACAACATGATCTCTGAGAAAGTGATGACGAATTTCAATGTGCTTTGTCTTCGAGTGCTGAACTGGGTTGTTGGCAATCTTGATGGCGCTTTCGTTGTCGCAGTAAAGTGGCACTTGCTTCAGATGAATGCCATAGTCCTTGAGTGTTTGCTTCATCCACAGAAGCTGAGCGTAGCAAGATCCAGCCGCAATGTATTCAGATTCAGCAGTGGAGAGAGATACATAGTTCTGCTTCTTTGAAGACCAACATACAAGTGATCGTCCCAGAAAGTGACATGTGCCTGATGTAGATTTGCGATCAACTTTGTCACCAGCATAATCAGCATCCGAGAATCCAACCAAATCAAACTCTGAGCCCTTTGGATACCATAATCCTAGAGTTGGGGTGTGAGCCAAATATCGAAGAATTCGCTTCACAACTACGCTTGAAATCGAGCACACATGCAAACACTAAGCATAATATCTGGCCTAGATGCACATAGATAAAGTAAAGAACCAATCATGGAGCGGTATGCCTTTTGATCGAACTCTTTACCATTGTCGTCAGGACCCAGATGATGTTTGGCTGGCATTGGTGTTGTGAAGCCTTTGCAGTCTTGCATACCGAACTTCTCCAGGCAATCTTTGAGATACTTCTCTTGAGATATGAAGATGCCATTGCGTTGTTGTCGTATTTGAAGACCAAGGAAGAACTTCAGCTCCCCCATCATGGACATCTGATATTGCTCTTGCATCATATATCCAAACTCTTCACTGTACTTCTGATTGGTGCAGCCGAAGATAATGTCATCCACATATATTTGGCACACAAACAGTTCAGCATCATATGTCTTCGTGAAAAGAGTGGGATCTAGGGAACCAGGTATGAAGCCTTTGCTCTTCAGGAAGTATTTGAGTGTGTCATACCAGGCCCTAGGGGCTTGTTTGAGGCCATACAGTGCCTTGTTGAGCTTGTATACCATGTCAGGATGTTTTGGATTTTCAAAGCCAGGCGGTTGTGCAACATACACTTCTTCTTCAATCTTGCCATTGAGAAAAGCACTCTTCACATCCATTTGATATAGAAGTATGTTATGATGATTTGCATAGGCTAGCAGTATGCGTATGGCTTCAAGCCTAGCCACAGGAGAAAATGTTTCATCGAAGTCAATGCCTTCCACTTGAGTATATCCTTGAGCAACGAGACGAGCTTTGTTTCTGACAACTTGACCATGCTCATCTTGCTTGTTGCGGTATATCCATTTGGTGCCTATTATGTTGTGCTTCCGTGGATCAGGACACTTAACCAGTTCCCATACATTATTCAGCTCAAACTGTTGAAGCTCTTCTTGCATAGCTTGAATCCATTCAGGTTCCATGAAGGCTTCTTCAACTTTCTTGGGTTCTGATATTGAGACGAATGCGAAGTGCCCACAGAAATTTGCTAGCTGAGTTGCCCTTGAACGAGTGAGTGGACCAGGTGCATTGATGCTATCAATTATTCATTCAATCTGCACTTCATTGGCAACGCGAGGATGTACAGGGCGAAGACTTTGCTCTTGCTGTTCACTGTCATTGTTGGAAGGAATGTCTTCAGGCTGAGCAATGTCTTCATGTTGATCAGGTGCTGAAATGATAAGTTCTTCTTCAGGATGAGCTTCAGAAGGTATAATCTCTCCAGTTCCCATTAGCTTGATTGATTCACTAGCTGGAATTTCATCTAGCACATTTGGCAGTTGCTCTCTTTGTGAACCATTTGTCTCATCGAACCGCACATCCACCGTTTCAACCACTTTGTAATGAAAGAGATTGAAGACTCTGTAGGAGTGCGAATCCTTTCCATATCCAAGCATAAAACCCTCATGTGCTTTTGGTGCAAACTTTGAGGTGTGGTGTGGGTCCTTGATCCAGCACCTTGCGCCAAATACTCTGAAGTAACTGACATTTGGCTTCTTGCCAGTTAGGAGTTCATAAGATGTCTTGTTCAGAAGCTTGTGAAGATAAACACGATTGATTGTATGGCATGCAGTGTCATTGGCTTCAGTCCAGAATTTTCTTGGAGTCTTGTATTCATCTAGCATCGTTCTGGCCATCTCAATGAGTGTTCTGTTCTTGCGTTCGACGATGCCATTCTGCTGTGGCGTGTACGGAGCTGAGAATTCATGTGTGATGCCCAAGGTATCAAGATATGTATCAAGGCCAATGTTCTTGAATTCAGTGCCATTGTCACTTCTGATGTGCTTTATCTTGGCGCCAAAATTGTTCATAGCTCGATTGGCGAAGCGTCTGAAGACATCCTGCACTTTAGTCTTGTAAAGGATTATGTGCACCCAAGTATATCTAGAGTAATCATCAACAATGACGAAGCCATAGAGGCAAGTAGTAGTAGTAAAAGTTGAGTAGTGAGTGTGACCGAAAAGATCCATGTGGAGCAGTTCGAAGGGTTGAGTAGTAGTCATGATTGTCTTCGAAGGATGTTTTGCCCTCATCATCTTCCCTTCTTCACAGGCACCGCATAAGTGATCTTTCTTGAACTTGACGCCCTCGATGCCTATGACATGTTTCTTCTTCGCAAGGGTGTGGAGGTTCCCCATGCCAGCATGCCCAAGCCTCCGATGCCAAAGCCAGCATTCTGAAGCTTTTGCAAGAAGACATACTGCAAGTTGTGGCCCTGCTGAGAAATCTACCACATACAAATCATCTTTCCGATACCCTTCAAACACTAGAGACTTGTCAGATTCCATTAGTACCAGGCAACGATATTTTCCAAATATTACGACCATGTTCAAATCGCAAAGCATTGAGACAGACATTAAGTTGAAACCAAGGGATTCAACAAGCATGACTTTATCCATGTGTTGATCCTTTGAGATTGCAACTCTACCTACACCCAATACCTTACTTTTACCAGTGTTAGCAAATGTGATGTGGCTCTTGTCGGATGGACGTAAGGTTGAGTCCATAAGAAGGCTTCTTTTGCCAGTCATGTGATTTGTACACCCACTGTCAATAATCCATTCTGAAGACTTTGAAGACGCTGGTGTCATACCCTACAGTGCAGTTAGGGGGATAGGCTTCACGAAGAGAATTGTGAAGCAAAAACATTTGATGAACAAGTGGGTTATGAAAACTTAGATCCAGATTAGGACTAATAGGGAGAGTAGCATGCGATTCAGGAACGAAGTACATAATGATGCCATTCGGGCATTTTATCTTGCGCCCTACAAGATTTTTAAGGTCCCCAGCAATAGCGTCAAAAGATTTTGGTTTTCTGCTGGAGACCTTTCCCTGCAAAAGAGAGTTAAGCCTTCTTAACCACCCACATCTTCAAGGGTGGCTTAGAAGCAATAAGTCTAAGTGCAGCATCTGAGAATTTGGCTTTGAAGCCTTAGCAAACAGTCTTGCAGGTGGACAATAGTACTCATAAGAATAAGCAGAATAATTTTTGGTCATATGAACATGACGGTTTGATGAACCGCTCTCATATTCATATGCCTAAGTATGGTTTCCCTGCAAAACATTTGCGTTAGTGTGACTCAGGTGAGTCCTCTGTTTGTATGAAGCCTTTGGACTGTATGAAGCCTTTGGTCTGAGGTTTGTCTTCTTCAAGTGAGGTGTCATGAAGACATTCACAGGAAGATTTTCCAGACACTTTTTCGGAACCCAGATCTTCTTCATAGGCGGTCCATTCCTGCAGTTAGTACCAATGTACCTGGCAAACACTTCACCATTCTGATTCTTAAACAGTATATAGTTTGCATCAAAGGATTCATCAATGATAATGGGGTTAGCACAAGTGAAGCCAAATAAATTGGATGGATCTGCTGAAGGTTCCTTTGCAGCAACCCACTTGGTTTTGGGGTACTGCTCAGGTTTCCAGTAACAGCCATCTGTATTTATTTTCCTTACGAACCCAACACCCTCTTTCCTAGGGTTTCGGTTCAGAATCTGCTTCTTGAGGACATCACATAATGTCTGATGTCCTTTAAGACTTTTGTACATCCCTGTTTCAAGCAATGTCTTCAACCTAGCATTCTCATCAGCAATAGCAGTGGTAACCTCAGCAGAGGGGTTAGTTACCACATCAACAGTTGAAGATATTGCAACAGAAGTAGCAGTGGAACATTCAACAACAGAAGTAGCATTATCACGCTCAATGCATTTAAGACATGGTGGTTCAAATCCTTCCTGAGCGGAACTGATCTGTTCGGCGCGAAGTGACTCGTTTTCCTTTTGAAGATCTTCATGAGCCGCTCTCAATTTCTCAAGTTCTTGCTTCCTTTGAAGATAATCATAGGAAAGCTTTTCATGAGTTGTTGAGAGAGTATCATGACGATCTTCAAGTTCCTGATACTTAACATGAAGATTTTTTATGCCTTCAATTAAGGATTTAGATCGAGTCATTTCAGCACCCAACAGATCATCGCTTCTGTCTAACAGTTTTTGAATATGTTCCCTGGCTTTTTGTTGTTCAGTTGCAATTTTAGCAAGTGTTTTGTAACTGGGTTTTGAATCACAATCAGAGTCATCGTCACTAGATGTTTGATAGTGAGTAGTACGTTTGTTTACCTTGGCACCGCGTGCCATGAAGCAGTAGGTAGGAGTGGAGTAGTCCTTGTCATTTGCATCGGTGTCAGTGATGAAATCATTGTCTTCAGTGTTGAAGATGGACTTGGCGACGTATGCTGTAGCCAGACTTGCATTGCCAGAATCAGACTCCTCCTCAGACTCCACCTCTGCCTCCTCAGAAGCGGACTCCTCCTCTGAATCCATTTCCTTGCCAACAAACGCACGTGCCTTGCCAGATGAGCTCTTCTTGTGTGATGAAGACTTTGAGGAAGACATGGAAGAAGACTTTGTGTATTTCTTCTTCTTCTTGTTGTCGGAGTCATATTCCTTGCTCTTCTTGTTCTTTCTGTTCTCATTATCCCACTTTGGACACTCAGAGATGAAGTGTCCAGTTTTCTTACACTTGTGGCATGTTTTCTTCTTGTAGTCATGAGTAGAAGCTTCATCATTCCTTGAGCTTGATCGTGAAGACTTTCTGAAGCCTTTCTTCTTGGTGAATTTTTGGAACTTCTTCACTAGCATTGCAAGTTCCCTTCCAATGTCTTCAGGATCATCAGAACTGCTGTCAGATTCTTCTTCAGATGAGGAAACAGCTTTTTCCTTCAAGGCACGAGTTTGCCCATAGTTTGGACCGTAGATATCTCTTTTCTTAGGAAGCTGAAACTCATGTGTGTTGAGCCTCTCATGTATGTTAGATGGATCGAGTGTCTTGAAATCAGGACGTTCTTGAATCATCAGGGCTAGGATGTCAAACGAACTATCAAGTGATCTCAGCAGCGTCTTGACGACTTCATGTTTGGTGATCTCAGTAGCACCGAGGGCTTGAAGCTCATTTGTGATGTCAGTGAGTCTGTCAAATGTGTGCTAGACATTCTCATTGTCATTTCGCTTGAAGCGGTTGAAGAGATTGCGAAGGACACTGATTCTTTGATCTCTCTGGGTTGAGATGCCTTCATTGACCTTGGAGAGCCAGTCCCAGACCAGCTTGGATGTCTTCAAAGCACTCACACGGCCATACTGTCCTTTGGTCAGATGACCACAGATGATGTTCTTGGCAGTAGAGTCCAGTTGAACGAATTTCTTGACATCAGCAGCAGTGACACCTTCTCCAGCCTTGGGAACGCCATTCTCGACGACATACCATAGGTTGACGTCAATGGCTTCAAGATGCATACGCATCTTATTCTTCCAGTAGGGATATTCAGTTCCATCGAAGACGGGGCACGCAGTGGAGACTTTAATTATCCCTGCAGTCGACATAGCTAAAACTCCAGGTGGTTAAACCGAATCACACAGAACAAGGGAGCACCTGGCTCTGATACCAATTGAAAGTGCGTTATATCGACTAGAGGGGGGTGAATAGGCGATTTTTATGGAAGTCTTCAAAACATGGAAGTTATGAAGACAAACAGTAGAGATATGCCTATTACTATGCAGCGGAAGTTAGACTACACTAGGCAAGCCATGGTCAAGTATCAACAGAGTGAAAGCATAGTGACAAATAGCTGTAGTGTAATTAGGATCAGGTAGGAAGATACTATGAAGCCAAACAGATCATACACTCACGTTGTGAAGACAAAAGATAGAACAAACACACAATGACTTCACAATGAGTGATCAGTAAGTAAAAGGAAGTGAAGATGAAACTAGTGACTCATTGAAGACAATGATGTGTTGGACCAGTTCCAATTGCTGTGACAACTGTACGTCTGGTTGGAGCGGCTAGGTATTTAAACCTTAGGACACACAGTCCCGGACACCCAGTCCTGAACACGCAGCTCAGGACACCAAGTCCTCACCGTATTCTCCTTGAGCTAAGGTCACATAGTCCTCGCCCAATCACTCTGGTAAGTCTTCAAGGTAGACTCCCAAACCTTCACAGACTTTGTTCACTGGCAATCCACAATGTCTCTTGGATGCTCTGAACGCGACGCCTAACCGTCTGGGGATGCACAGTCCTCAAGTGTAATAAGTCTTCAGATCACATAGACAAGAAGACTTAAGTGATGCCCAATGTTCTCTGGCTCTGGGTGGTTAGGGCTTTATCCTCGCAAGGAATTCTCTCTCTCAAAGGCTTCAAGGTGGGTTGCTCTCAAACGACAAAAGCCGTACTCTCAATCTGAGCAGCCAACCGTTTATGGTTGTAGGGGGTGGGCTATTTATAGCCACTTGGCAACCCAACCTGATTTGTCCGAAATGACCCTGGGTCACTAAGGAACTGACACGTGTCTCAACGGTCAGATTTCAAACTCTCATGGCAACTTTACTTGGGCTACAAGCAAAGCTGACTTGTCCGGCTCTGGACAAGATTCGCTCTCATTGTCTTCACTCGAAGACATAGGTTTTTTGGTTTAGGCATCACTTCAGTCATTCTGACTGGTTCTCTTGGACCCCACTTAACAGTACGGTGGTTCCTATGACTCAACACAAAAGAAAAAGAACTACGAAAGATCTAAGTCTTCGAGCTCCATAGGCTTCATAACGTGTCTTCTTTTGTCATAGTCTTCAATGTGAATATCTTCATATACCACCTTTGACTTCAATGTCTTCATACATTTTTAGGGGTCATCTCTGGTAGTAAAACTGAATCAATGAGGGACTTCTACCTGTGTTATCCTGCAATTCTCACAAACACATTAGTCCTCAACTAGGTTTGTCGTCAATACTCCAAAACCAACTAGGGGTGGCACTAGATGCACTTACAAATGGCACTTATTGGTAGAGTGATATTCGTTGCATCTTTCATATGGTGTCTAGCTTTCATTGCTTCTAATTTGTTGAAATGCCTTCTCCTTAGTTTACACAGCATAAGCTGTGAATATGCAATGGCACTAATGACGAGAGACCTCTAACATGGTAGTGTGATGTTGTTTGCATCTTGCATATGATTTATTTCTTGTACTGCTTCACATTTGTTTAAACGCCATTTATGATGAGACACTATTAACTTGGCAGAGCGATAATTGTAGCATCTTTCATATGGTGTCTACCTTCCATTGCATTGCTTCTAATTTGGTGAAATGTCTTCTTCTTAGTTTACACATCATAGTTCTGGTTATCTCTTCCGTCCTGTTTTTCATACATATTACATCCTCCTATCATGTGGTTGTCTAACATCAAAGTTCAGTTCGTCTACATCACGCATCAATTTGTTCTGAGGAACTAAATTGTTATTCATTTTTCTTGTCGGCTTGACTTAACATGGCACAGAGAAAGAGGAAGAAACATAGAATGGCAGGGAATGAGAAGCGGATGAATCCTACAGATTTTGCTGGTACTGATGGTGCAATAGAAGGTCAAAGTCCAGCAGAAATTCTACAAACACGGCATCCCATGCTACACGAGTTGCAAAAAAAGCCAAACAAAAACAAATAGCTGCCACCAAACAAGCAGAGACCACCATAGTTCTTGCAACACCTACCATTGTACTACCAGCTGCACGACTTACTCGTGCATTAACTGAGCTAGCAGCACGTTCCCAAGCTCCCTTGCCACCTGACACTACTTCCCAAGCACTATTGACACAAGACGAGTTGGCAATATCAGATGAACCTTGTGAGCTTGAACAACAAGAAGGTAGTTGCTGGAGTCAAGTTACAGTTGCATGCTTCTTTATATGTAGTCTCACAGTTTGATGTACACTAACACTTCCTATGTTCATTGTTGGACTAGCACCTAGGCGCAAGAGGAAACAAACATCAGGGATAATGCTTGATAGGTTAACTAAATCTAGAGGAGGAAGAATGGAGATCCGTTTTGAGGAAGGTTTAAAAAGGCCACGTGATGCTACAGAGTCAGCCAAGTTAGTATCAGAGGCAGCAGTTGCCGTTAGGTGTCATGTACGTATCCTCCCAACATGGATTCAGTACAGGAATGACAAAGACGAAACCCAGTTCAACACCTTCCTCGACCATTTATCTGTAAGTATGGTTATGTATGGAAACTAGTAGTATCGTCTTGCTCTATCCCATAGTTTCTAGGTTGCTGATAATGAGACT
Organism: Triticum aestivum; assembly: GCF_018294505.1. Classification (NCBI taxonomy): domain Eukaryota; kingdom Viridiplantae; phylum Streptophyta; class Magnoliopsida; order Poales; family Poaceae; genus Triticum; species Triticum aestivum. The sequence continues at coordinate 311,079,605 of NC_057809.1, forward strand.
CCCATAATTTTCAACAGATGAGGTTCAAGTTGGATAGCCAAGATGATGCAACCAGACAAGCTTGCACCCATGCGACAGTATCGGTATAACTTGAGGAAAACTCACTTTGAAGGCAAGGCTAACAGTGAACTTTCCCAAACATCTCCAATGGAAAATATATCGGATGAAGACTGGAGGGGCCTTGTTAAACACTGGTCTGATCCGAAGTATCAGGTACATTATATATATGTGATTAGATCACATGTTGAAGTCCTATTTACGCATGTGCCACACAAATCTATCTTCTTGTAGGTGAACTGTTCAAAGAACAAGGCCAACCGTACGAAAGTGAAATTCCAACAGACGACAGGATCTCGTAGCTATATTGCACACTGCGAGGCTCTTGTAATTAGCTATTGTTTCACTCTTTTTGCTATACCATATTATCAGATCTATATTGACTTGTTCGAAATGCAAAGGAAAGCCCGCAAGGACCAAAAAGTACCTAAACCAAATGATGTGGAAATCTTCAAGGACTGTCACACCAGCAAGAAGAAGGGCATGACTACACCAGTCAAAGCCGCTGTTGTAAGTCCTTAATCCTCATGCCTTTTAACTACTACTTACTCTGACTTGTGCCTTGAACTACATGGTTTGCAGCCAATGTCTATTACTCTTTTCAATTTTATACACAATTGTCTTAGCGTATCATTGCACCTTACAAGGTTTAAAAGAGAGGAGTGATGTTCCTTTGATCTTGACCCGTAATCTAGTTCCGTGCTGGACTTGCCTACACAACGTTACAATTGCATGTTTGTCTGTTCTCAGTTGTTTTGTCATATGAATGATGTCATACTGTGTTTACCGTAATATAAACTTCATCTCTTTATACTTAGCCCTCAATACAATGTGAAGAAATAGACAATACATTAGCGATGGTACATGGTCATATGTTTGGAACCTGGTTTTATTATGTACTTTGCAATAAAATACAACTAATATTTTACATGGGTTCACCAGAATAAGTTCTGTATATAGACCAAAGCTATTTTGTTTGGTTTTGCTGCCTCCTTAATATCTTCTGTTCTGGTACTACTAGTGTAAAACCTCAACTTTTTAGCGAGCTATGGAAAAAATGCTGGAACTGCCACCTTCTGAAGGTGGCGAGGCAACTATAACCGCAATGTCAGCTCTTGCTGCAGTGGGTCAGTACCTGTCCACTAACAGTGCCAAAAGCACGTTCCTGCGTAATACTGGGTTGGTTGTTAAGGAAATATCTTCCAAACTGCCTCATGATCAAGATATGCAAGCTCAAAGCAATGTTGTATCTGCGCTCTAGACACAAGTCCATTCCCTAACAGAGACCCTTTGTGAAACAAGGAGAAACATTGCTCAATGTTATCAAGATATGCATGGTTTTGAAACCAGACTATCAAACATTTTCTATGTTGTTCAGGAGCCTAGGGGAAATGAAGGCGAGGGTTATGGTGCTCCATCGGACAATACAACATGAAAACATAACAGTCAGGTCAAATGAACTGAACTTCTGAACTTCTGGTGGTGCATTTATCTGCTAGACTATTAAGTTTTATGCCAACCTTCCTTTTGTTATATAGTTGTAAATTGTTTTGGTGTGATACAAAATTTATTCTTAATGTGCAGCCACTGGCTGAAGAAAACAGCAAGCCATTTTTGTATAGTGTAGGGTGTTCCCTATATTTGCACCGGTGGCGATCTTTGATGCCGAGTGGATGTAATCTGTGCAATCGCCTTAATAGCCTAGCATTAGTTTCGGCCTTATTTATTTCCTAGTCTTCTTTTTCCCTGGTTTGCTAGTGGCCGCAACTACCATGGGCCATATACGGGCCGTAGGATCCATGGGTCTCCTACGGCCCGTCGATAAATGGGCCTGTAATCGGTGGGCCTCGGGCTGTCGGATAAATGGGTCTACATGGGCCGTAATCAGGCGTAATTGGTATCGGCGCAGCACGGTAACAGGCCATAGGACAGCAAAGGCTTAATTCTATCACAGGCATAACAGGTCGTTAATGGGCCAGAATATAGGACAGGCTGGAAACAGCACAACGGGTTAACAGGCCAGAAACGGGCCGAATCTTGCCATGGGCTGAATTTGGCCCATTAGGGTAACAGGCTAGTAACGGGCCGACTCTTGCCATGGGCCTTATTTGGCTCATTAGGGGAACATGCCAGTAACGGGCCGACTCTTGCCATGGGCCGAATTTGGCCCATTACGGGAACAGGCCAGTAACGGGTCGGAAGTAATCAAGGGCCGAAAAGGAGCCCCAAGAACGTATGGGCCGTCAATAGGCCGAAAGATAACACGGGCTGGAAATGGCCCATGTAAATCACGGGCCATTAACGGGTATAAAGAAAATTACTGCTCATTATGGGCTAGAGTCACCGTGGGCCTGTAAAGGGCCAAAAGATACGAAGGCCCCATATGGGACAAAAGACGTCGTGGACCATACATGGGCCGAAAGTGAAATGCGCTGGCGTTATATTCGACGGCCCACATGGCGTTGTTGGGCCGATTTCCTTTAGGGCCTAACGGGCCGTGAGTTAACGGGCCATAAAATGGGCTATTTGTGAAGAGATCGTTAACAGGCTTTTCATGGGCCACCCCGTTAACTTTTGACCAAGTCAAACGGGTCGACTTTGTAAGCTAAATGGGTCAGTGGTGGGCCGTGGCACATGTCGACATATCATAGGCGCCTATCTGACCCACTGACGAGCTGACACGTGTTTCGTCCGGCCAATAAGAATTTTACACGTGGAAATTTCTCATTGGTCGGGGCTGTTAACGGGTTATCGGATCCAAAACCCGACCCGATAGCTTAATGGCGTTCTGTTACGGTGGATGCCACGTGTCGGTCACCCTTGACGAAAGCACTTCTGTGACGCGTGATTTATCGTCATGGAAGTGGACACTTCCGTGATGATAATTTTGGTAATGTCATGGAACACTTCTACGATAGCATAGGTATGACTATCTTGATTCTGTCAAAAATTTGTCATGGATGTATATGCATGACAAAAAACGCGACCTACTGTGACAAACACGTATTATCACGGAAGTGTATTTTTTTGTAGTGCAACTCTTTATCCCTTTCTTATTCAGTACATGGGATTGTGTGAAGATTACCCCTCTTGCGACAAACCTACCATGCGGCTATGCCTCTAAGTCGTGCCCTGACACGTGGGAGATATAGCCGCATTGTGGGTGTTACAATAAGCCCTTCACAGAGGGAATTAGGGATTTGTAGAGGAGCCAAAGCTCGATTTTGAAATAGAGATGAATAATATTCTGAGCGGTATACTTTCATTGTCAACATAACAACCGAGAGATCTCAATATCTTCCATTCTACACACATTATAGGCGGTTCCTAAGCAGAATGGTAAAGTTTATACTCCCCGAAGCAAATGGGTGCCTCCAACTATCAACAATCCTGGGGGAGTTTTGTTTGCAATCATTTTGATTTGACTTGAGCATGGGATTGGGCATCCCGGTGACCAGCCGTTTTTTCATGATTGAGGAGCGGAGTCAACTCCTCTTGAGAATAACCCACCTAGCATGGAAGATACAGACATCGCTAGTTGATATACGAGCTATTCGAGCATACAAAACAGAATTTTTATTTGAAGGTTTAGAGTTTGGCACATACAAATTTACTTGGAATGGAAGGTAGATACCGCATATAGGAAAGTATAGTGGACTCATATGGAATAAGTTTTGGGGTTTATGGAGTTGGATGCACAAGCAGTATTCCCGCTTAGTACAAGTGAAGGCTAGAAAGAGAATGGGAAGCGACCAGCTAGAGAGTGACAACAATCATGAATATGCACTAAAATTAATCGACACTGAATGCAAGCATGGGTAGGATATAAATCACCATGAACATAAATATCGTGGAGGCTATGTTGATTTTGTTTCAACTACATGCGTGAACATGTGCCAAGTCAAGCCACTTGAATCATTCAAAGGAGGATACCACCCTATCATACCACATCACAACCATTTTAATAGCATGTTGGCACGCAAGGTAAACCATTATAAACTCCTAGCAAATTAAGCATGGCATGAGCAACTATAATCTCTAAGTGTCACTGCAAACATGTTTCATTCATAATAGGCTAAATAAGGAATGATGAACTAATCATATTTACAAAACAAGACAGGTCGAGTTCATACCAGCTTTTCTCATCTCAATCAGTTGGTCATATATCGTCATTATTGCCTTTCACTTGCACGACCGAGTGGTGTGGATAATAATAATAGTGCACGTGCATTGGACTAAGCTGGAATCTGCAAACATTCAATACATGGGAGAAGACAAGGTAATATGTGCTCTTTGTTAGATCAACAATAATGCATATAAGAGCCACTCAACATTTTTATCATGGTCTTCTCCTCTCGACCCCTAAAGAAAAGAAAAGAAACAAAACTATTTGCATGGGAAAGCTCCCAACAAGCAAAAGAAGAACGAGAAATCTTTTTGAGTTTTCTCTTAATTACTACTACTACAAGCATGGAAAGTAAACTAACTAAAAGCTACAACTAATTTTTTTTCTTTTTTTCTTAAGGGTTTTCAAATACACAAGAAGAATGCGAGAAAAAGAAATTAAACTAGCATGGATAATACAATGAAAAAGTATGAGGACCGACAACTGGCATGAGTGTGTGAACATGAATGTAATGTCGATGAGAAATACGTACTCCCCCAAGCTTAGGCTTTTGGCCTAAGTTGGTCTATGGCCATGGATCAAAACTGCCCTCTTCGGTGTATTGAGGACGGTCTTCGGGGTGCCACTGGTTGGCGATCACCTTCGGATCCCACTGATAAACAGACTGACGGTGAGGATCAGATAATGGCTCTGGCTCTGGAGCTGATGTCAGGCTCTGATATGCCTGAGCGGCCTCCGGCAAAACAAGGTATGTTCCTGAAAATATGTTGAACAAAGTGGGAGCAGGCAAGCTAATAGTCTCAAAGTGATTCTTATCAAACATCCGTCTATAATTAAGCATCTTCTTCTTATTCTTAACAATTAAATCATGTGCTACTATGGTCTTATAATCTAGAAAAATATGAGGCAACAACTTTTTATCTTTCTCATAATGCCTAATAGGTATGTGAAAGTGTGCAGCAAGGTGCGAGGTGAAGATGCCTCCTAAGACGGGACCCTTTGTATGGTTCAGATTTAACTTTTTAGCAACAATAGCGCCTAAACTGAAAGTGGTATCATGAAACAAAGCATAGCGCAAAATAACAATATTGGGGCACTAAGATTTCCACAGTTCCCGCGACCAATTAAGCATCTTCTAGCAAATATTGCAAAGTAACATAGAACGGGAAAATGTATGCTAGTGATTCTTGCATCGGAAACTTTCCTCGTTTCCCCTACAGCAATCATATCAATAAATCCCTCCACATCATCATGATGTGGTTCCTCTATGCTGCCGTCAAAGGGTATTCTACAAACCCTGCAAAAATCATAAAGTGATATCTCCTTATGCTCATCATATAAATAAAATTCCACCGAAGGTGGTGATCTCCTAGCATGGAAATGAATTTTTTTTTCACAAAATTATTGGTGAGTAAGAGATACGGTTCACGCTAGTTGTGGAGGAAGTCGGCGAGGCCTGCATTCTCAGCCAAATAATAAAAATCTTCATAAATCCCGACTTCTCTCAAGAACTCATCACAAGGCCATTCACACGGCCGAACCTCCGCAGTACACGGGAGATTATATTTGGGCTTCTTATTTTCTTCACTTTGCTTATCCTTAGAGATTCGGCTCGATGAGCCCCTCAAGAATCTCTTCATTTTTTTCTGAAAATTTCTGAAATTTATAGTAACTTAAAATAAAAGTGAACCAAACTCAACAAAATTGATAGGAACTACTCCTACAACTGTCTAGAGCCTATATCATGCATTAATACTACTTTTAACCACATAAATTTGACATGCAAGCTCAAGAACAGGGTCACCTAAGCAGCAAAAATTTGCAATAAATAAAGCACTAGAACAAAAACTAATTGGACCATTGGAGGAGTCACATACCGAAGAACAATCCCCCAAAGCAGTTTTGTGAATGGAGCTTTGCGCAAGGAGATCGAAAATGGCAGCAAGATAAGCTAGAACTCGGGTTTGAGCTGGTGGATGATTTTTCCTGAGGAAGACAAAGTATGTGGGTGCAAAAATAAGTGGAGGGGAGCCACGTGGGGTCCACGAGGCAGGGGGCGTCCTCCACCCTCGTGGGCACATGGTGGGTCCCCTTGGTGTGTTCTCAGTGCCAATAATTCTTAAATATTCTGGAAAAATCATATTTCATTTTCAGGGCAATTGGAGAACTTTTATTTCTGGGGTATTTTTCATTGCAAGGACAATTCAGAAAACAGACAGAAAATACTATTTTTACTTTATTTAATATAAATAACAGAAAGTAAAAGGAGGGTATAGAGAGTTGTGCTTTCTAACTTCATCCATCTCATGCTCATCAAAAGGAATCCACTAACAAGGTTGATCAAGTATTGTTAACACACTCATTCCAAATCACATGAAACCGGAGAATTTTCGAATAACACTAGGTTACCTCAACGGGGATATGCATGACCCCAACAATAAGAATATCATATTTCTTCTTGACAGTAGGAAGAGGAAATTCAAAACCTCCAATAATAATTGTTTAAAATTTTCCAATAGAATTGATACTGTGGACTTGAGGTTGTTTCCTCGGAAGTGTATTGTATGCTCATTACCATTAACATTTAAAGTGACATTGCCTTTGTTGCAATCAATAACAGCCCCTGCAGTATTCGAAAAGGGCCTACCAAGGATAATCGACATACTATCATCCTCGGGAATATCAAGAATAACAAAGTCTGTTAAAATAGTAATGTTTGCAACTACATAAGGCACATCCTCACAAATACCGACATGTATAGCAGTTGATTTATCATCCATTTGCAAAGATATTTCAGTAGGTGTCAACCTATTCAAATCGAGTCTACGATATTGCTACCTCTTGAGCACTGCGTTGGTTTTCCCTTGAAGAGGAAAGGGTGATGCAGCAAAGTAGCATAAGTATTTCCCTCAATTTTTGAGAAGCAAGGTATCAATCCAGTAGGAGGCTGCACACGAGTCCCTCGCACCTACACAAACAAATAAATCCTCGCAACCAACGCGATAAGGGGTTGTCAATCCCTACACGGTCACTTACGAGAGTGAGATCTGATAGATATGATAGGATAATAATTTTGGTATTTTTATGATAAAGAGAAATAAAAGATGCAAGTAAAAAAATGGCAATGGAAATAACTAAGTATTGGAAGATTACTGTGATGGAAGATAGACCCGGGGGCCATAGGTTTCACTAGTGGCTTCTCTCAAGAGCATAAGTATTTACGGTGGGTGAACAAATTAATGTTGAGCAATTGACAGAATTGAGCATAGTTATGAGAATATCTAGGTATGATCATGTATATAGGCATCACGTCCGAGACAAGTAGACCGACTCCTGCCTGCATCTACTACTATTACTCCACACATCGACCTCTATCCAGCATGCATCTAGAGTATTAAGTTCAAGAGAATAGAGTAACACTTTAAGCAAGATGACATGATGTAGAGGGATAAACTCACGCAATATGATATAAACCCCATCTTGTTATCCTCGATGGCAACAATACAATACGTGCCTTGCCGCCCCTATTGTCACTCGGAAAGGACACCGCAAGATTGAACCCAAAGCTAAGCACTTCTCCCATTGCAAGAAAGATCAAACTAGTAGGCCAAACCAAAATGATAATTCGAAGAGACTTGCAAAGATAACCAATCATACATAAAAGAATTGAGAGAAGATTCACACTTAGGTCTAAAGTAAACTACTCACACTTCATCGGAGAGGCTATGGTGTTGATGTAGAAGCCCTCCGTGATCGATGCCCCCCAGCGGAGCTCCGTAAAAGGCCCCAAGATGGGATCTCGTGGATACAGAAAGTTACGGCGGTGGAATTAGGGTTTTGGCTCTGTATCTGGTAGTTTGGGGGTACATAGGTATATATAGGAGGAAGGAGTACGTCGGTGGAGCAACAGGGGGCCCACGAGGTGGAAGGGCGTGCCTGGGGGGGGGGGTAGGCGCGCCCCCTACCTCGTGCCCTCCTCATTGATTGCTTGACGTAGGGTCCAAGTCCTCTAGATCATGTTCGTTCCAAAAATCACATTCCCAAAGTTTCATTCCGTTTGGACTCCGTTTGATATTCTTTTTCTGCGAAACCCTAAAATAGGCAAAAACAGCAATTCTGGGCTGGGCTTCCGTTTAATAGGTTAGTACCAAAAACAATATAAAAGTGTATAATAAATCCCAATAATGTCCAAAATAGAATATAATATAGCATGGAATAATCAAAACTTATAGATACGTGGGAGATGTATCAAGCATCCCCAAGCTTAATTCTTGCTCGTCCTCGAGTAGGTAAATGATAAAAACAGAATTTTTGATGTGGTATGATACTTGGCATAATTTCAATGTAATTCTTCTTAATTGTGGTGTGTATATTCAGATCTGAAAGATTCAAGACAAGAGTTCAATATTGACATAGAAATAATAATACTTCAAGCATACTAACTAAGCAATTATGTCTCTTCAAAATAACATGGCCAAGGAAAGTTATCCCTAAAAAATCATATAGTCTGCCTATGCTCTATCTTCACCACACAAAGTATTTAAATCATGCACAACCTCGATGACAAGCCAAGCAATTGTTTCATACTTTTGGTGTTCTCAAACTTTTTCAATCTTCACGCAATACATGAGTGTGAGCCTTGGACATAGCACTTTAGGTGGAATAGAATGGTGGTTGTGGAGGAGACAAAAAAAGGGGGAAGATAGTCTCACATCAACTTGGTGTATCAACGGGCTATGGAGATGCCCATCAATAGATATCAATGTGAGTGAGTAGGGATTGCCATGCAACGGATGCACCAGAGCTATAAGTATATGAAAGCACAACTAAAGGAACTAAGTGGTTGTGCATCCAACTCGCTTGCTCACGAAGACCTAGGGCATTTTAAGGAAGCCCATCATTGGAATATACAAGCCAAGTTCTATAATGAAAAATTCCCACTAGTATATGAAAGTGATAACATAGGAGACTCTCTATTATGAAGATCATGGTGCTACTTTGAAGCACAAGTGTGGTAAAAGGATAGTAGCATTGTCCCTTCTCTCTTTTTCTATCATATTTTTTATTTGGGCCTTTTTTATGGCCTCTTTTTATTTTTTTGTCCGAAGTCTCATCCCGACTTGTGGGGGAATCATAGTCTCCATCATCCTTTCCTCACTTGGGACAATGCTCTGAAAATGATGATCATCACACTTTTATTTACTTACAACTCAACAACTACAACTCAATACTTAGAACAAAATATGACTCTATGTGAATGCCTCTGGCAGTGTACCGGGATATGCAATGAATCAAGAGTGACATGTATGAAAGAATTATGAATGGTGGCTTTGCCACAAATACAATGTCAACTACATGATCATGCAAAGCAATATGACAATTATGGAGCGTGTCATAGTAAACGGAACGGTGGAAAGTTGCATGGCAATATATCTCGGAATGGCTATGGAAATGCCATGATAGGTAGGTATGGTGCTATTTTGAGGAAGGTATATGGTGGGTGTATGATACCGGCGAAAGGTGCGCACTATTAGAGAGGCTAGCAATGGTGGAAGGAAGAAAAGTGCATATGATCCATGGACTCAACCTAATTCATAAAGAACTCATATACTTACTGCAAAAATCTACAAGTTATCAAAGCAAATTATTACGCGCATGCTCCTAGGGGGATAGATTGGTAGGAAAAGACCATCGCTCGTCCCCGACCGCCACTCATAAGGAAGACAATCAATAAATAAATCATGCTCCGACTTCATCACATAACGGTTCACCATACGTGCATGCTACGGGAATCACAAACTTTAACACCAGTATTTCTCAAATTCACAGCTACTCGACTAGCATGACTCTAATATTACCATCTCCATATCTGAAAACAATTATCAAGTATCAAATTTCTCATAGTATTCAACACACTCATAAAAAAATTTATTAATCTTGAATGCCTAACATAAATAAAGCTAATTACCATGCTGTTTTGTAGGACTCTCAAAATAATATAAGTGAAGCATGAGAGAACAATAGTTTCTATAAAACAAATCCATCGACGTGCTCTAAAAGATATAAGTGAAGCACTAGAGCAAAAACTATATAACTCAAAAGATATCTGTGAAGCACATAGAGTATTCTAACAATTTCTGAATCATGTGTGTCTCTCTCAAAAGGTTTGTACAGGAAGGATGATTGTGTAAAACTAACAAATAAATACTCAAATAATACAAGACGCTCCAAGCAAAACACATATCATGTGGTAAATAAAAATATAGCTCCAAGTAAAGTTACCGATGGAAGTAGACGAAAGAGGGGATGCCTTCCGGGGCATCCCCAAGCTTTGGCTTTTAGGTGTCCTTAGATTATCTTGGAGTGCCATGGGCATACCCAAGCTTATGCTCTTTCCACTCCTTGTTCAATAATCCATCAAATCTTTTACCCAAAACTTGAAAACTTCACAACACAAACTTAAAGTAGAAAATCTCGTGAGCTCCGTTAGCAAAAGAAAACAAAACACCACTTTAAGGTACTGTAATGAACTCATTCTTTATTTATATTGGTGTTAAACCTACTGTATTCCAACTTCTCTATGGTTTATAAACTATTTTACTAGCCATAGATTCATTAAAATAAGCAAACAACACACGAAAAACAGAATCTGTCAAAAATAGAACAGTCTGTAGTAATCTGTAGCTGACGCAAGATCTGGAACCCCAAAAATTCTAAAATAATTTGCTGGACATGAGTAATTTATCTATTAATCATATGCAAAAATAATTAACTAAATAGCACTTTCCAAATAAAAATGGAAGCAATTCTCGTGAGCGCTATAGTTTCTGTTTTTTACAGCAAGATTAAAAAGACTTTCCCCAAGACTTCCCAACGGTTGTACTTGGCACAAACACTAATTAAATACAAAAATAACAACCAAAACAGAGGCTAGATAAATTATTTATTACTAAACAGGAGCAAAAAGCAAGAAATAAAAATAAAATTGGGTTGCCTCCCAATAAGCGCTATCGTTTAACGCCCCTAGCTAGGCATAAAAGCAAGGATAGATCTAGGTATTGCCATCTTTGGTATGCAATCCATAAGTGGCTCTCATAATAGATTCATAAGGTAATTTTATTTTCTTTCTAGGGAAGTGTTCCATGCCTTTCCTTTTATCAATAATCAAACTTCTACGCACCAGATCGAAAAAAATCATTAGTAGCAAATGGTTCCTTAATGATAGCAAAAAGATTAGCATGAATACTTATAGATTTGAGATCCACAGTTTCTTTGCTAGAGGATTCACCCTTATTTTTAGGAACATACATAATCTTGGCAATTTTAGTTGGAGGACTTAGATTATTCTTTACGGAAGAAAAAGCGGTTCCCAAGTTGGTAATGATACCCTCAACTTTATCGATTCTAGTGGAATCATGATTTATTCTTTCATTAACTATAGGTTCTTTCTCTTTAATATTTTTCAAAGTTACTCCTACTTTAGATCCATATTGGGTAATTTGGTTGTGGATCTTTTTATTGAAATTTTCAATTAACTCAACGGTAGCAACTTTATTTTCAATAATTTCAAGTTTTTGCATTACATGCTACAAAGTTAACATAGTTCCATTAACCAAAAGAGGGGGTGAGCCAAACAAATCTATCATAGCATTATAGGAATCGAAAGTGTGGCTACCCAAAAATTCCCTCCGGAAATGGTATCAAGGACATATCTGTGCCAAGGAATAGCACCTACATAAAAATTGCAGAGAAGAATATAAGTAGATTGCTTCCTGGTAGATCTATTTTGAGCATTGCAAATTCTATACCAAGCATCTTTTACGTTTTCCCCTTCCCTTTGCTTAAAATTAAGAACTTCATTTTCGGGAGACAACGCAGAAGATAGGGTATTAGACATAATGACAAACAAGCAATCCAACACACAAGCGAACAAGAAACGGGCAAAAAGAGGTAAATAGAGAAAGAGAGGGAGGATGGAGAGAGAGAGGGCAAATAAAACGACAAGGGTGAAGTGGGGAAGAGGAAAACAAGAGGAAAATGGAAAATAATGTAATGCGGGAGATAAGGGTTTGTGATGGGTACTTGGTATGTCTTGACTTGCAACGGCGCCACAAGTGACTCGTTGTCGGGAGTCAAATCTTGACTTGTATTGCGCGAACCTCCCCGGCAACGGCACCAGAAATCCTTCTTGCTACCTCTTGAGCACTACGTTGGTTTTCCCTTGAAGAGGAAAGGGTTAGGCAGCAAACTAGCATAAGTATTTCCCTCAGTTTTTGAGAACCAAGGTATCAATCCAGTAGGAGGCCGCACACGAATCCCTCACACCTACACAAACAAATAAATCCTCGCAACCAACACGATAAGGGGTTGTCAATCCCTACACGGTAACTTACGAGAGTGATATCTGATAGATATGATAGGATAATATTTTTGGTATTTTTATGATAAAGAGAAATAAAAGATGCAAGTAAAATAAATGGCAAAGGAAATAACTACGTATTGGAAGATTAATATGATGGAAGATAGACCCGGGGGCCATAGGTTTCACTAGTTGCTTCTCTCAAGAGCATAAGTATTTACGGTGGGTGAACAAATTACTGTTGAGAAATTGACTGAATTGAGCATAGTTATGAGAATATCTAGGTACGATCATGTATATAGGCATCATGTACGAGACAAGTAGACCGACTCCTGCCTGCATCTACTACTATTACTCCACACATCGACCACTATCCAGCATGCATCTAGAGTATTAAGTTCAAGAGAACAGAGTAATGCTTTAAGCAAGATGACATGATGTAGAGGGATAAACTCATGCAATATGACATAAACCCCATCTTGTTATCCTCGATGGCTACAATCCAATACGTGCCTTGCTGCCCCTACTGTCACTGGGAAAGGACACCACAAGATTGAACCCAAAGCTAAGAACTTCTCCCATTGCAAGAAAGATCAATCTAGTAGGCCAAACCAAACTGATAATTCGAAGAGACTTGCAAATATAACCAATCATACATAAAAGAATTCGAAGAAGATTCAAATATTGTTCATAGATAAACTTGATCATAAACCCACAATTCATTGGTCTCAACAAACATACCGCAAAAGAAGATTACATCGAATAGATCTCCACAAGAGAGGGGGAGAACTTTGTATTGAGATCCAAAAAGAGAGAAGAAGCCATCTAGCTAATAACTATGGACCCATAGGTTTGAAGTAAACTATTGACACTTCATCGGAGAGGCTATGGTGTTGATGTAGAAGCCCTCCATGATCGATGCCCCCTGCGGCGGAGCTCTGGAAAAGGCCCCAAGATGGGATCTCGTGGATACAGAAAGTTACGGCGGTGTAATTAGGGTTTTGGCTCCATATCTGGTAGTTTGGGGGTACGTAGGTATATATAGCAGGAAGGAGTACGTCGGTGGAGCAACAAGGGGCCCACAAGGGTGGAGGGCGCGCCTTTGGGGGGTAGGGGCACCCCTACCTCGTGCCTTCCTCGTTGATTGCTTGACGTAGGGTCCAAGTCCTCTGGATCATGTTCGTTTCGAAAATCACATTCCCGAAGGTTTAAGTCCGTTTGGACTCCGTCTGATATTCTTTTTCCGCGAAACCCTAAAATAGGGAAAAACAACAATTCTGGGCTGGACCTCTGGTTAATAGGTTAGTCCCAAAAATAATATAAAAGTGTATAATAAAGCCCAATAATGTCCAAAACAGAATATAATATAGCATGGAACAATAAAAAATTATAGATACGTTGGAGACATATCAGAGATAAGGAGAGAGGCATAACACTAACACCGGCTCCAAGATCACATAAAGCAGTTTTAATATAGTTTCTTTTAATGGAGCATGGTATAGTTGGTACTCCTGGATCTCCAAGTTTCTTTGGTATTCCACACTTAAAAGTGTAATAGCAAGCATGGTGGAAATTTCAGCTTCCGGTATCTTTCTTTTATTAGTAACAATATCCTTCATATACTTAGCATAAGGATTCATTTTAAGCATATCAGCCAAACACATATGCAAAAAGATAGGTCTAATCATTTCAGAAAAGCGCTCAAAATCCTCATCATCCTTTTTCTTGGATGGTTTAGGAGGAAAAGGCATGGGTTTCTGAACCCATGGTTCTCTTTCTTTACCGTGCTTCCTAGCAACAAAGTCCCTCTTATCATAACATTGATTCTTTGATTGTGGGTTAACAAGATCAACAACAAGTTCAATCTCTACATCATTATCATTGCTAGGTTGAGCATCAACATGAACATCATCATTAACATTATCACTAGGTTCATGTTCATTACCAGATTGTGTTTCAGCATCAAAAATAGAAATATCATTGGGATTCTCAGGTGTTTCAACAACAGGTTCTCTAGAAGCATGCAAAGTCCTATCATTTTTCTTCTTCTTCTTCTTAGTAGAACTAGGTGCATCAACATTAGCTCTCTGAGAATCTTGCTCAATTTTCTTAGGATAGCCCTCAGGATGCAAAGGTTCCTGAGTCATTTTACCCCCTCTAGTCATAACTCTAACAATGTTATCATTTTTCTTATTATTTAATTCATTGAGCAAATCATTCTGAGCCTTAAGTACTTGTTCTACTTGAGTGGTAACCATAGAAGCATGTTTACTAATAAGTTTAAGTTCACCTTTAACTCTAGACATATAATCACTCAAGTGTTCAATCATATAAGCATTGCGTTTCAGTTGTCTACCAACATAAGCATTGGAGTCTTCTTGTTTAATCATAAAGTCATCAAACTCATCCAAGCACTGGCTAGCGAACTTAGTGGGTGATATTTCACATTTATCAAATCCATATAGAGAATTTACCTTTACTACCAGTGTTGGGTTATCAAGACAGTGTATCTCTTCAATAGGTGGTAAATTCTTAACATCTTCAGCTTTAATAACTTTTTCTTTCATAGATTTCTTTGCCTCTTGCATATCTTCGGGATGGAGAAATAGAATACCCCTTTTCTTTGGATTTGGCTTAGGAGTTGGTTCAGGAAGTGTCGAATTATTTTCATTAGTAAACATATTATTCAATAGCAATTCAGCTTGATGAACAGTTCGTTCCCTGAAAACACAACCAACACAACTATTCAGGTAGTCTCTAGAAGCATCGGTTAGTCCATTTGTCACACCCTAGCTAGTCCATGCATTAGAGTGCGCATCATGTTTATTTTTCATCAGAAACTTGAAATGGGGAAGGCAGAACCCCCAGCACCCCTCTTGAAATCAACTAGGGTTTACTAAAAATAATTTCAATGAACCTGAAATGCCCTTCTAAAATGTTCACCCTCTTTGCCTTGGGTTAGAACCTCTGGCAAAATAGGTGCACAATTTTCTAGGTCAACAAAAGGTCACTAGATTAAATGATATGTATGTTGCCTTTGGACATTTAAATGCTAATAAATATTTTAAATGTTCAAATAATTCTGGAATTAAGTCAGGGCTGTTAGGAATAATCCCAACAGAGCCCACAATTATTTTCAGGATTTTAGAAAGTGCCTAGGTATTTTAAATAAAGCCCTAAAGCTACAGAAAAAAATAGAAAAGAAAACAAAAAAACAGAAAAACTTACCTGGCGCCACCTACCAGGCCCACCTGCCGGCCCAGCCCAGCCACCCCGCCAGCGAGCAGCTTGGCTTGGCCAAGCAGGCAGGTGCTCGACGGCGAGCACCGCATGCGCGCCACGCAGCTGCCGCCGCCTCGCCGCTCCCCTCGTCGACCTGTCGACGTGGGACGAACTCCCTTGCATCCCCCGACCTCGCAGACACCGCACTTTCCCCCTGGTCCCTCTCCATCGCTCTTCCTCCGCCATGGCCGACGCTGCCGTGCTCGCGCCACCGTGAAACCGCGTCCACCGTCGTCCCCGTGTTGCACCACCGTGTCCATCCTCTCCGCCATCGTCGACTCCGTCGAGCAGCTGAGCCCCGAGCGCTCACACGCTCTGCAACGTCTTCTTCGACCTCATCTTCACCGAGCATCGCCGGAGATCCCTTTCGACGTCGCCGCCGCATCGACTCGTCCCCGACCGCGCCGTCTGCCTCTACGTGATCGCCGTGAGCTGCTGCACCTCCCCATCCTCCCCGTTCTTCTTCTCGTGCACCACAACGAGCACACGAAGCTCACCCGCACGCGCCGCCGTGGAGCTCGTCGCCGACGTGTCTCCGGCCAAACACCGGCCACGCCACCTAGTCTAACTACTTCACTGCATCCCTAGGGGCACAACGCACCTCACCACACGCCTCGCCGTGCCCCGTAGCCTCGGGCTCACTTTCGCCCGACTCCGGCGACCGCAAGGCTCGTCGCCGGCGACGTTTCCGGCCACCCCGAGCCCAACCACCACCACCAAACGCCGCGGTTCGTTCCCAGCTACCCGTAGCTGCTCTCCGCGCATCAATTGGTGCCCTGTGGGCGATTTCCGCAGCGCGCCACCGCGTCTGGCCTCGCCGGCGGCTAAACGCCGGCAGGTTTTGACCCGCTGACCGGCGAGGTTGACCTGCTGACGTGGGTTGACCTCCCCCCTCTCTCTCACCGACATGCGGGCCCCGCCCGACTAATTACTCTGTTAGTGCTAACTAAATAGGTTAGTTAATTAGTATAGTCACTGACTAGTGGGCCCTGCCAGTCAATTAGGCTAACTAAACGTAGTTAGTGCACAGAGACACTGACCAGTGGACCCCACCAGTCAGGTTTGACCTGGACTGGCGCCTTTGACCTGCTGACGTCACCCTGACGCGTTGCTGACGCAGTAATTGATTTTCTGGATTTATTCTTATTCAGGAAATTCCAGAAAATAGTTCAAACTTCAAAAATTCATAGAAATTCAACCATAGCTCCAAATGAGATAAATTATATATGAAAAATTATCAGAAAAATTCAATCTATCCATCTGTAATGGTTTCATGCATGACAAAACAAGTTTACCTTGCTGTTTAAGCAGAATAAGGAAATGCACTATAAATGCCATGTTTAATGAGCTAATATTTGAATCTTTGATTCAAATGGGTTCATCCCTTCCTATTTTAGCTTGCATTAGGCCAAGACACAATCATATTGCCATGTCATAGCATGCATCATATTGTTGCATATCGTCATGTGTTGATTGTGTTCCGATGTGTTCTTCGTGGTAGGTTCTGCCTCCGAGGATATTCACGAGTATCCAACTGAAGGGCAGTATCCCGTTACCACTCCATCAGGCAAGCAACCATTGATCATTCCGATACAACCCATGTTCTCGCTCCTGCTCTTGTTTACTGCATTAAGACATCGCGATTCAAACTGCTGTGTGCTACGGTAGTTGAACCCTTATCCTCTGCATGACCTGTCATTGCCACAGTAACTAGATGAAACCCACTAGCATGTGTAGGAGTTGATTGAGCCATGTATGTGATTCCTACCTTGCTATGCCTGCTATGCTTAGAGTTGAGTCAGGTCTGGTTCATCTGGGTGATGAGCTAGAGTGAAATGCTTATGTCGGTAATATGAGGGATGTATTGAACATGTTTTGGTAAAGGTATCGATGAGAGGCCATGTAGGAGTACATGGTGGGTTGTTTCATTGAGGCCGTCCATAAGAACTGAGATCTGTATGTGTGATTTAAGATGCAGTTACTACCGTACATTGGGCCCGAAACCAATGGACCCTCTCGGCTTCTTAATCACCCTAGTACTCTGTCCAGGAGTTGCAATTAGTTTCTGGTGTTTGTAGGTTATGTGTTGGCGGCCGTGCGTAGCGCTGACCCTAGGGGTGGGCTATGTTGCGGTAGATACACCGTGGCACGGTGTACCGAGTCACCCGTTTGGTGTCTCGGGAACCCTGTTCACATCGTTCGGGGCCGTATGTGGAAACCTCGGCCGGACTCCCTGCGGATGGAACCTGGATAGGCGATAAACCTGGACTAGAGACTTAAGTGTTTAGGTAGGCCGTGGCCGACACCCTCGCTGGGCTTCCGCTTGAAGGTTGCCGAGTACATGTCGTGTAAACGGCGGTAAGTGGTGAAAGCGTGTATGACGAAGTACACCCCTGCAGGGTATAAACTATTCGAATAGCCGCGTCCGCGGTAAAGGACTACTTGGTTGCCTATACAGTTCATAGACAAGTTAATGGATACTACTAAAAGACTCAAGATAAGTGTGAGTACCGAGGATGGCCCTCTCGTAGGATGACGAGGGAGGATCCCCGGTGGAGTATTGTGTTGGTGAGTAGTGGACTCGTGTGCGAAAACTATTTTACTGGTGGAGTTCCGTAGGATAGCTTAGCCAAGAGTCAAAGCTGGCTTGCTGCATCAACCCCACCGCCTTCTTGAGAATAAGCATGTATAGTAGGTTCTGATGTAAGACTTGCTGAGTACCTTTGTACTCATGTTTGCTTATTTATTGTTTTCAGACGACAACACTGCCCCCTCCGATGGGTTTTATGTAGACCTTGACGTCGACGAGTGACTAGCCACCCAGGTGGTGATCCTGGCCATGGAGGGCCCTATGTAGATAGACAGGCTTCGAGAAGCCTTCTTTCTTTCTAGAGTCTGTACTCAGACTAGTTGCTTCCGCATGTGCTTGTATGTTTGTATGACTTGAGTGTCGGGTCATGTGACCCCTATCTGTATGAACATGTTATGTATGGCTCTCTGGAGCCTTTAAATAAAGTACTTGAGTTGTAGAGTTTTGTTGTGATGCCATGTTGTATGTACTCATATCGGGCATATTGTGTGTATGATTGAAATGCTTGGTATGAGTGGGATCCGACAATCTAGTTGTTTATCCTTGGCAGCCTTTCTTATGGGGAAATGTAGTCTAGTGTTCCTCGAGCCATAGTAGTCCGCTACAGCCCGGTTCACCGGAGTCCTGCTAGCCCAGCACTACTGTTCAGGACACTTGACTGGCCGGCATGTGTTTCACTTCGTCCCTATGTCTGTCCCTTCGGGGAAATGTCACACGGTGACTTCCGGAGTCCTGCCTAGCCTGCTACAGCCCGGGGTTCCCCGGAGTCCTGTTAGCCCAGTGCTACAGCCCGGAATCACTCGTTGATGACCGACATGTTCGATGTGATTCATGTATGCCTGTCTCCATAGGTCTGTGCCGCTTTGGGTTCACGACTAGCCATGTCGGCCCGGGTTCTCTGTCATATGGATGCTAGCGACACTATCATATACGTGAGCCAAAAGGCGCAAACGGTCCCGGGCCATGGTAAGGCGACACCCGTGGGATACCGTGCGTGAGGCCGCAAAGTGATATGAGGTGTTACCGGCTAGATCGATGTGACTTGGAATCGGGGTCCTGACAGCGTTGGCATCAGAGCCGGACTGCCTGTAGGTTCGTTGAGCCAAACTGGTCGATGTCGAGTCTAGAAATGCTCTAGTTATATGTAGGGGAATTGATTGTGGGAGGGAACGTAAGGTTCTTTTACTCCTTTACCTATGCCTCTGATCTGAGTCATTCTCTCCTCATTCAACGTGGGTTAAGGACTAGGCTCTCTTCCTCTATCAGGTTCACGTGTTACTAATCCGTAGTAGCTTATAGGATTGTTGTTACAAGTCCCAGTTCAGTTTCTACTATTCTTAGTATGTTGCTAATTGAATCAGAACCTTGATATGATGTTGTTGAGTGGTATTGTGAACTGTTGTGGATGTCTCAAATCTTTTTCTGAGCATTTACAGCCGTTATGCTGTCCAATTTTCCCTAGAAATTCTAATGTCTTTGCATTGTGGTTGTGCTTTCAGATGGCCAACCGTCCTCAAAACCAAGTGGTTCGCCTGACCAGGTGCCTCGACGTGCCCGGTCATACTGCTATGTTAGTCCGGGTCATGATCGAGACAGGTTACCGTTGGTATCCCGAATACACTGTCGAAGAGCAGTTCCGCGACTTTAACCAAAGCCAGTATTTCTGCACCGTCAGGATATTTCCTTCTTATCCTGGATCTACCGAGCCCCTTCACTGTTCCTATGGACTCGGGGTTACCGTTGAGATGGC
This sequence comes from Triticum aestivum, assembly GCF_018294505.1. Lineage (NCBI taxonomy): Eukaryota > Viridiplantae > Streptophyta > Magnoliopsida > Poales > Poaceae > Triticum > Triticum aestivum. Next base: position 311,099,769 of record NC_057809.1, read on the forward strand.
TGTGCAGGATGCTGCCTATTCCATGATGACCATCATGCGAGTCCGGACTGGCCTGCTTCGGAACACCGACTTCCGTTACATGCCAGCTTCACTTCCGGGAGCGCAAGGGTATCTTCAGGCCATCTATGCTGACTCCACTCAGGAGGACTCATTAACTCGTACCACTGCCGAGATGCTCGAAGATAAGGACCGAGAGAATCGGGCCTTGAGGTTGGAGCTTTTCAATACCCGTGCTGATCATTGGGCCACATTGACTCGGTTTGCACCTGCGGTGCAAGCTGGATGTATGGATACAAGGGATCTGTATCCTGTGAGATCAGCTCTGCCAGACATGGTGGATTGGCGTGATGTGGGAGGCATCACCCCACCCCGTGGTCCCCGCAGGCCACCGTTTGTTGGTCCAAGACCTCATCCTAGCCCCTATGGTCCACAGGCTCCTCAGGACCGTCTGTTTCCGGATGGTCACGTTGAACTTCCAGGCTATGGAGGTGACTTCTATGAGGACTACTACGGAGCTGTCTGAGTTAGTAGTAATACCACTAGTATTGTAGTAGTTGTATCTCCACTGTCCTGCGTGACTTGTGGAATATGACTTGGCGTGTAATCGATTCCGGAGGTGTAGACAAATAATGTATAGGAGCTTGGAATGCCTCCGATGAGATGTAACGTCTTTCATCATAGTTGTACTGTAGCCTGGGCTTGTACTAAACTATGTATGATGTGTATGACCGTTGGTATATATATGGCAGTTTTATATTACCATGACATACGGATGAACATCTCTGCATTCCGTGTTATCCATTACATTCTGCACTTCCTTGCTAAGTTTGAGCCATCCTTGTCTAAACCGTTGTCTTGTTTTCTCCTAGGATGGTCAACACCCGCGGCAACCCTGCTGTCCCGGAGCAGGGGGAAGCCAGTGCAGCTAGAGGTGAAAATCTGCCTCACCCGCCTTCTCTGGCCGAAGTGATGCTAGAGGCGGAAAGAAACAAGCGTGAGACTAACCGCCTGCTGGAGCGGATTGAGCAGAACACTGCACGCCACCCGCGAAATGACTTGGTGTCAATCAATGACTTTATCAAGCTGTACCCACCAAAGTTCAACCATTCCGTCGAGCCCCTCGACGCGGATGACTGGCTTCGCAGCATCACCCACAAGCTACGTTCTGCCAACGTAGCCGAAGCCGACAAGGTTACTTATGCTGCCTATCACCTCGAAGGCCCTGCTAGCCTTTGGTGGGAAAACTTCGAAGCTATGCGCCCGGTCGGTCAAATCACTACTTGGGCTGAATTCAGTGAGGCTTTCCGTGAGCATCACATTCCGGAAGGTCTCATGGATCGCAAGAGGGAGGAGTTCTGCAACTTCACCCAAGGAAGACTGACTGTGGATGCTTACAGTCGTGAATTTGGGAATCTGGCACGTTATGCTCCTGAAGAGGTATCTACTGACGCTAAGAAGCAGGCAAGGTTCCGCAAGGGACTTAGCCCTGAGCTTCGCCGCGATCTCCGTCTGCACGAGTGCACATCCTTTCAGAAGTTGGTCAATAAAGCCATCAGTGCTGAGACAGGCCAGACTGATTATGACGCTTCACGCAAGCACTCCCGTGATTTTGGCTCTTCATCCGGCTCTGGGGCTCAGAAGCGCCGGGTGTGGATTCCAAGCACGGCACTGCCACCCAGGTTCATTCCGAGGCCATCCTTTGAGGCGCCTCGTCCCAACCAACAATTTGCACCGCCCAAGCCCTATGGTGGCCCCGCTGCTAATGCTGCTCCACGCCCCAATGTGGTGACATGCTTCAAGTGTGGAGAGCCGGGTCACTATAGCCGAGAGTGTCCCCAGAACAACAACCCCAATCAAACTGGAAAGTCCGTTGGCCGTGGTAAGCCAGCGGGGAAGACTTTCTACGCCAAGCCGGCCACCACTGCACGTGGCCATGTCAATTATGTTTCAGCCGAGGAGGCTCATGAGGATCCTAACGTCGTCCTTGGTACGCTCCTTGTTAACTGCCATCCGGCATCTGTTCTTTTCGATACTGGAGCATCTCATTCATTCATATCCGAGAACTATGCTCGATTGCATAACACGACATTCTGCGACATGCCCACTTCCATGGTAATTCAAACTCCGGGTTCCAAATGGCAAACTTCTAGAGTAAGCCATGGGAACGAAATTCTTGTCGATAGACTTGTCTTCCTTGCATCCTTAATAGCTCTCAAGTCCTCCGACATAAATATCATCTTGGGTATGGACTGGATGTCAGCTCATTATGCTAAGATCGATTGTGCCACTAGAACCGTTCAACTTACCCACCCCTCGGGCAAGACAGTTAATGTCTTAACTCGAGTGGCCAAGCGCCAACTTTACTCCCTAAATGCCAACCCCCTTCCAGACCTTGAAGATGTTCCGGTAGTCCGAGACTTTCCGGATGTCTTTCCAGAAGAACTGCCAGGTGTTCCACCTGACAGGGATGTCGAGTTTGTGATAGACCTTGTTCCAGGAACCGTTCCAATTTCTAGAAGACCTTACAAGATGGCACCCCTAGAACTAGCCGAGCTTAAGAACCAACTCGATGAGTCCTTGAACAAGGGTTTCATCCGTCCTAGTTCCTCTCCTTGGGCTTGCCCCGTCCTCTTCGTTAAGAAGAAGGATGGAACGGATCGAATGGTTGTGGATTACCGACCTGTCAACTTGGTCACCATCAAGAACAAATATCCGCTTCCCAGGATCAACGATCTGTATGATCAGCTCGCTGGATCCTCAGTCTTCTCCAAGATGGATTTGAGGTTGGGTTACCATCAAATCAAAATCAGAAACGGGGACATTCCCAAAACGGCCTTTGTTACTCGTTATGGCCAATACGAGTACACCGTCATGTCCTTCGGTTTAACCAATGCCCCGGCTACCTTCTCTCGGTTAATGAACTCGGTCTTCATGGAGTACTTGGATAAATTCGTCGTAGTATACCTCGATGACATACTCATCTACTCCAAGAATGAAGAGGAACATGCCGTACATCTAAGGCTGGTATTGATGAAACTTCGAGAGCATCGCCTTTATGCCAAATTCTCCAAGTGTGAATTTTGGTTGCCAGAAGTGACCTATCTAGGCCATGTAATCTCTGGTAAGGGTATTGCTGTCAATCCCGAGCGAGTTCAAGCCGTCCTTGATTGGACTCCACCTGAGACGGTCAAGCAAGTTCGGAGCTTCCTTGGCTTAGCGAGCTATTGCCGCCGCTTCGTCGAAAATTTCTCCAAGGTTGCTAAACCTCTAACTGAACTCCTCAAGAAAGATAAAAAGTTCGAGTGGACTCCACAGTGCGAGATCAGTTTTCAAGAACTGAAAAGACGCCTGACATCTGCCCCCGTACTGGTACCACCAGACTTCTCCAAGGACTTTATTATCTATTGCGACGCCTCGCGACAAGGACTAGGTTGCATACTCATGCAAGATCGTCAGGTAATTGCCTATGCTTCACGGCAATTACACCCACATGAGGAAAATTATCCTACACATGATCTAGAGCTTGCAGCTGTAGTCCATGCACTTAAAACCTGGCGACATTACCTTCTCGGTAATCGTTGCGAGATCTTCACCGATCACCAAAGTTTGAAATATATCTTCACCCAACCAGATTTGAATCTCAGGCAACGACGTTGGGTCGAGTTGATCTCGGACTACGACTTAGGAATAACTTACACCCCGGGCAAAGCCAATGTCATGGCTGATGCGCTAAGCCGTAAGTCCTATTGTAACAACCTGATGTTACAACAAAGTCAACCACTTCTCCATGAGGAATTTCGTAAGCTAAACCTTCACATTGTTCCTCGAGGATTCCTATCCACCCTGGTGGCGGAACCTACCCTTACGGATCAGATCATCAAGGCACAGAAGGTAGATCCGGGAATCTCCCGTATTAAGAGAAACATTAAGAAAGGAGTCGCGAATTGTTTCTCCATTGATGATCAAGGTGTCGTATACTTTGGGAATCGCCTAGTGGTTCCAAAGGCGCGAAACCTGAGGCGACTGATCCTTAAGGAAGCTCATGAATCCCCTCTCACCATTCATCCCGGTAGTACCAAAATGTATCAAGACCTACGCCAGAGGTTTTGGTGGACTAGGATGAAGAGAGAAATCGCTCAATACATTGCTAATTGCGACGTTTGTCGTCGTGTTAAAGCAGAGCATCAACGGCCTGCTGGCACCCTTCAACCTTTGGCTATTCCTGAATGGAAATGGGATAAAATCAGTATGGATTTCATCACTGGGTTTCCCAGGACCAAGAGAGGGAATAATGCCATCTTCGTTGTGATCGACCGACTTTCCAAAGTAGCCCACTTTCTACCTGTTCGTGAGAGTATCACCGCTAGCCAGCTAGCTGAGTTATACATCTCCCGAATAGTGTCTCTTCATGGTGTTCCATTGGAAATTAACTCAGACCGTGGGAGTCTCTTCACCTCTCGATTTTGGGAAAGTTTCCAAAATGCTATGGGAACTCGTCTCTCCTTTAGTACCGCCTTCCATCCCCAATCAAGTGGTCAAGTAGAGCGAGTCAATCAAATTCTGGAAGATATGCTCCGAGCTTCTGTTATCTCGTTCGGAATGAGTTGGGAGAAATGCCTTCCATTCGCGGAGTTTGCTTATAACAATAGTTATCAAGCTAGCTTGGGCAAAGCTCCTTTCGAAGTTCTTTATGGACGAAAATGCCGAACGCCTCTTAACTGGTCAGAAACCGGGGAAAGACAACTCTTTGGCCCGGATATGATTCAGGAAGCAGAAGAGCAGGTTCGCATTATTCGTGAGAAATTGAAAACAGCCCAATCTCGTCAAAAGAGTCAATATGATCGTAAACATAAGCCTATGACTTATGAAGTCAACGAGAAGGCTTACCTTCGGGTTACCCCGTTAAAGGGAACCCATCGTTTCGGTATCAAAGGCAAATTGGCTCCTCGTTACATTGGACCCTTTCGCATTCTTGCTAAACGAGGAGAAGTTGCCTACCAATTGGAACTACCTCCGCATCTTTCCAGAGTTCACGATGTCTTCCACGTTTCACAACTCAGGCGTTGCTTCGCGGATCCTATCCGTGGAGTGGACCACGAAACGCTTGATCTACAAGATAACCTCTCTTATCGGGAATATCCCGTTCGTATCCTTGATCAAGCCGAGCGTACCACTCGACGTCATAATATCAAGTTTCTCAAGGTTCAATGGTCACATCATTCCGAGGAAGAAGCCACTTGGGAAAGGGAGGATCGTCTTCGACTCGAGTACCCCACCTTCTTCCCAGAGGATCCTAAATCTCGGGACGAGATTCTTTTGAGTGGGGGTGAGTTGTCACACCCTAGCTAGTCCATGCATTAGAGTGTGCATCATGTTTATTTTTCATCAGAAACTTGAAATGGGGAAGGCAGAACCCCCAGCACCCCTCTTGAAATCAACTAGGGTTTACTAAAAATAATTTCAATGAACCTGAAATGCCCTTCTAAAATGTTCACCCTCTTTGCCTTGGGTTAGAACCTCTGGCAAAATAGGTGCACAATTTTCTAGGTCAACAAAAGGTCACTGGATTAAATCATATGTATGTTGCCTTTGGACATTTAAATGCTAATAAATATTTTAAATGTTCAAATAATTCTGGAATTAAGTCAGGGCTGTTAGGAATAATCCCAACAGAGCCCACAATTATTTTCAGGATTTTAGAAAGTGCCTAGGTATTTTAAATAAAGCCCTAAAGCTACAGAAAAAATAGAAAAGAAAACAAAAAAACAGAAAAACTTACCTGGCGCCACCTACCAGGCCCACCTGCCGGCCCAGCCCAGCCACCCCGCCAGCGAGCAGCTTGGCTTGGCCAAGCAGGCAGGTGCTCGACGGCGAGCACCGCATGCGCGCCACGCAGCTGCCGCCGCCTCGCCGCTCCCCTCGTCGACCTGTCGACGTGGGACGAACTCCCTTGCATCCCCGACCTCGCAGACACCGCACTTTCCCCCTGGTCCCTCTCCATCGCTCTTCCTCCGCCATGGCCGACGCTGCCGTGCTCGCGCCACCGTGAAACCGCGTCCACCGTCGTCCCCGTGTTGCACCACCGTGTCCATCCTCTCCGCCATCGTCGACTCCGTCGAGCAGCTGAGCCCCGAGCGCTCACACGCTCTGCAACGTCTTCTTCGACCTCATCTTCACCGAGCATCGCCGGAGATCCCTTTCGACGTCGCCGCCGCATCGACTCGTCCCCGACCGCGCCGTCTGCCTCTACGTGATCGCCGTGAGCTGCTGCACCTCCCCATCCTCCCCGTTCTTCTTCTCGTGCACCACAACGAGCACACGAAGCTCACCCGCACGCGCCGCCGTGGAGCTCGTCGCCGACGTGTCTCCGGCCAAACACCGGCCACGCCACCTAGTCTAACTACTTCACTGCATCCCTAGGGGCACAACGCACCTCACCACACGCCTCGCCGTGCCCCGTAGCCTTGGGCTCACTTTCGCCCGACTCCGCTGACCGCAAGGCTCGTCGCCGGCGACGTTTCCGGCCACCCCGAGCCCAACCACCACCATCAAACACCGTGGTTCGTTCCCAGCTACCCATAGCTGCTCTCCACGCATCAATTGGTGTCCTGTGGGCGATTTTCGCAACGCGCCACCGCGTCTGGCCTCGCCGACGGCTAAACGCCGGCAGGTTTTGACCTGCTGACCGGCGTGGTTGACCTGGTGACGTGGGTTGACCTCCCCCCTCTCTCTCACCGATATGCGGGCCCCGCCCGACTAATTACTCTGTTAGTGCTAACTAAATAGACTAGTTAATTAGTATAGTCACTGACTAGTGGGCCCTGCCAGTCAATTAGGCTAACTAAACGTAGTTAGTGCACAGAGACACTGACCAATGGACCCCACCAGTCAGGTTTGACCTGGACTGGCGCCTTTGACCTGCTGACGTCACCCTGACGCGTTGCTGATGCAGTAATTGATTTTCTGGATTTATTTTTATTCAGGAAATTCCAAAAAATAGTTCAAACTTCAAAAATTCATAGAAATTCAACCATAGCTCCAAATGAGATAAATTATATATGAAAAATTATCAGAAAAATTCAAGCTATCCATATGTAATGGTTTCATGCATGACAAAACAAGTTTACCTTGCTGTTTAAGCAGAATAAGGAAATGCACTATAAATGCCATGTTTAATGAGCTAATATTTGAATCTTTGATTCAAATGGGTTCATCCCTTCCTATTTTAGCTTGCATTAGGCCAAGACACAATCATATTGCCATGTCATAGCATGCATCATATTGTTGCATATCGTCATGTGTTGATTGTGTTCCGATGTGTTCTTCGTGGTAGGTTCTGCCTCCGAGGATATTCACGAGTATCCAACTGAAGGGCAGTATCCCGTTACCACTCCATCAGGCAAGCAACCATTGATCATTCCGATACAACCCATGTTCTCGCTCCTGCTCTTGTTTACTGCATTAAGACATCGCGATTCAAACTGCTGTGTGCTACGGTAGTTGAACCCTTATCCTCTGCATGACCTGTCATTGCCACAGTAACTAGATGAAACCCACTAGCATGTGTAGGAGTTGATTGAGCCATGTATGTGATTCCTACCTTGCTATGCCTGCTATGCTTAGAGTTGAGTCAGGTCTGGTTCATCTGGGTGATGAGCTAGAGTGAAATGCTTATGTCGGTAATATGAGGGATGTATTGAACATGTTTTGGTAAAGGTATCGATGAGAGGCCATGTAGGAGTACATGGTGGGTTGTTTCATTGAGGCCGTCCATAAGAACTGAGATCTGTATGTGTGATTTAATATGCAGTTACTACCGTACATTGGCCTGAAACCAATGGACCCTCTCGGCTTCTTAATCACCCTAGTACTCTGTCCAGGAGTTGCAATTAGTTTCTGGTGTTTGTAGGTTATGTGTTGGCGGCCGTGCGTAGCGCTGACCCTAGGGGTGGGCTATGTTGCGGTAGATACACCGTGGCACGGTGTACCGAGTCACCCGTTTGGTGTCTCGGGAACCCTGTTCACATCGTTCGGGGCCGTATGTGGAAACCTCGGCCGGACTCCCTGCGGATGGAACCTGGATAGGCGATAAACCTGGACTAGAGACTTAAGTGTTTAGGTAGGCCGTGGCCGACACCCTCGCTGGGCTTCCGCTTGAAGGTTGCCGAGTACATGTCGTGTAAACGGCGGTAAGTGGTGAAAGCGTGTATGACGAAGTACACCCCTGCAGGGTATAAACTATTCGAATAGCCGCGTCTGCAGTAAAGGACTACTTGGTTGCCTATATAGTTCATAGACAAGTTAATGGATACTACTAAAAGACTCAAGATAAGCGTGAGTACTGAGGATGGCCCTCTCGTAGGATTACGAGGGAGGATTGTGCGAAAACTATTTTACTGGTGGAGTTCCGTAGGATTGCTTAGCCAAGAGTCAAAGCTGGCTTGCTGCATCAACCCCACCGCCTTCTTGAGAATAAGCATGTATAGTAGTTTCTGATGTAAGACTTGCTGAGTACCTTTGTACTCATGTTTGCTTATTTATTGTTTTCAGACGACAACACCACCCCCTCCGATGGGTTTTATGTAGACCTTGACATCAACGAGTGACTAGCCACCCAGGTGGTGATCCTGGCCATGGAGGGCCCTATGTAGATAGACAGGCTTCGAGAAGCCTTCTTTCTTTCTAGAGTCTGTACTCAGACTAGTTGCTTCCGCATGTGCTTGTATGTTTGTATGACTTGAGTGTCGGGTCATGTGACCCCTATCTGTATGAACATGTTATGTATGGCTCTCTGGAGCCTTTAAATAAAGTACTTGAGTTGTAGAGTTTTGTTGTGTTGCCATGTTGTATGTACTCATATCGGGCATATTGTGTGTATGATTGAAATGCTTGGTATGAGTGGGATCTGACAATTTGGTTGTTTATCCTTGGCAGCCTTTCTTATGGGGAAATGTAGTCTAGTGTTCCTCGAGCCATAGTAGTCCGCTACAGCCCGGTTCACCGGAGTCCTGCTAGCCCAGCACTACTGTTCAGGACACTTGACTGGCCGGCATGTGTTTCACTTCGTCCCTATGTCTGTCCCTTCGGGCAAATGTCACACGGTGACTTCCGGAGTCCTGCCTAGCCTGCTACAGCCCGGGGTTCCCCGGAGTCCTGTTAGCCCAGTGCTACAGCCCGGAATCACTCGTTGATGACCGACATGTTCGATGTGATTCATGTATGCCTCTCTCCATAGGTCTGTGCCGCTTTGGGTTCACGACTAGCCATGTCGGCCCGGGTTCTCTGTCATATGGATGCTAGCGACACTATCATATACGTGAGCCAAAAGGCGCAAACGGTCCCGGGCCATGGTAAGGCGACACCCGTGGGATACCGTGCGTGATGCCGTAAAGTGATATGAGGTGTTACCGGCTAGATCGATGTGACTTGGAATCGGGGTCCTGACACCATTATAAAAGATATCAAGTATTTCATTTTTCTTGAGAGGAGGATCAGGCAAGGCATTAAGTAATTGGAGAATCCTCCCCCAAGCTCGTGGGAGACTCTCTTCTTCAATTTGCACAAAATTATATATTTCCCTTAAAGCAACTTGTTTCTTTTGAGCAGGGAAATATTTAGCAAAGAAGTAATAAATCATATCCTGGTGACTACGCACACAACCAGGATCAAGAGAATTAAACCATGTTTTAGCATCATCCTTTAATGAGAACGGAAAGAACTTAAGGATAAAGTAATAGTGAGTTTTCTCATCATGAGTGAACAGGGTGGCTATATCATTTAATTTAGTAAGATGTGCCACAACAGTTTCAGATTCATAGCCATAAAAAGGATAAGATTCAACCAAGGTAATTAACTCAAGATCAACAAACAAATCATAATCCTTATCTGTAATAAAGATAGGTGAAGTAGCAAAAGCAGGGTCATATTTCATTCTAGCATTCAAAGACTTTTCTTTCAGCTTACCTAATAATTTCTTAAGATCATATCTATCATTGCAAGCAAGAAAGTCTCTAGAAGTTTCTTCATCCATAATATAGCCCTCAGGCACAACATGCAATTCATATCTAGGGGGAGAATCCTCATCTTCACTTTCATCAATATTATTAGTTTCAATAATTTCATTCTCTCTAACCCTAGCAAGTTGTTCATCAAGAAATTCACCTAGTGGCACAGTATTATCAAGCATAGAAGTAGTTTCATCATAAGTATCATGCAAAGCAGAAGTGGCATCATCAATATCATGCGACATATCAGAATGAATAGCAGGTGTATGTGTCACAAGTTTACTCAAAACAGAAGGCGAATCAAGTGCAGAGCTAGATGGCGGTTCCTTACCTCCCCTTGTAGTTGAGGGAAAAATCTTGGTTCTTCTATCTTTCAAGTTCTTCGTACTGATCAGCAGATATAAATCCCAAGTGACTCAAAGAATAGAGCTATGCTCCCCGGCAACGGTGCCTGAAAGTAGTCTTGATAACCCACAAGTGTAGGGGGTCGCAACAGTTTTCGAGGGTAGAGTATTCAACCCAGATTTATTGATTCGACACAAGGGGAGCCAAATAATATTCTCAAGTATTAGCAGCTAAGTTGTACATTCAACCACACATGGAAACATAATATCTGCAGCCAAGTATTTAGTAGCAAAGTAATATGATAGTAGTGGTAACGGTGGCAAAAGTAACGGTAGCACTTTTGGTTTTATAGTGATTGTAATAGTAGCAACAGAAAAGAAAATAAGCAAAGATCAATATGTGAAAAGCTCGTAGGCAATGGATCAGTGATGGATAATTATGTCGGATGCGATTCCTCATGCAATAGTTATAACATAGGGTGACACAGAACTAGCTCTAGTTCATCAATGTAATGTAGGCATGTATTCCGAATATAGTCATACGTGCTTATGGGAAAGAACTTGCATGACATCTTTTGTCCTACCCTCCCGTGGCAGTGGGGTCTTATTGGAAACTAAGGGATATTAAGGCATCCTTTTAATAGAGTACCGGACCAAACCATTAACCCTTAGTGAATACATGAACTCCTCAAACTACGGTTGTCACCAGTTAGTATCCCGATTATTGTCACTTCAGGGTTAACGGATCATAACACATAATAGGTGACTATAGACTTGCAAGATAGCATCAAGAACTCACATATATTCATGGAAACATAATAGGTTCAAATCTGAAATCATGGCACTCGGGCCCTAGTGACAAGCATTAAGCATAGAAAAGTCATAGCAACATCAAGCTCAGAACATAATGGATACTAGGGATCAAATCCTAACAAAACTAACTCGATTACATGATAAATCTCATCCAACCCATCACCGTCCAGCAAGCCTATGATGGAATTACCCACGCACGACGGTGAGCATCATGAAATTGGTGATGGAGGAAGGTTGATGATGTTGATGGCGACGGATTCCCCTCCCCGGAGCCCCGAACGGACTCCAGCTCAGCCCTCCCGAGAGATATTAGGGCTTGGCTGTGGCTCCGTATCGTAAAACGCGATGAATCCTTCTCTCTGATTTTTTTTCTCCCCGAATGTGAATATATGGAGTTGGAGTTGAGGTCGATGGAGCACCAGGGGGGCCACGAGGCAGGGGGCGTGCCTAGGGGGGCAGGCGGGCCCCCCACCCTCATGGACTGGGTGTGGCCCCCTGGCCTTGATTCTTACACCAATATTTTTATATATTCCAAAAATATTCTCTGTTGATTTTTAGGTCATTCCAAGAACTTTTATTTCTGTACAAAAATAACACCATGGCAATTCTGCTCAAAACAGCGTCAGTCCGGGTTAGTTCCATTCAAATCATGCAAGTTAGAGTCCAAAACAAGGGCAAAAGTGTTTGGAAAAGTAGATACATTGCAGACGTATCAACGTTCGACAGCCTTCAGGTGCCATACGATCAGCTACAACCTACCAAGGCTTTCTCAGGAGTGACTGACGGCTCCACCACCCCAATAGGGCAGGTCCGCCTCCCTCTCACCTTCGGCCAGCACGAAAACTAATGCACCTACCTCATCGACTTCGACGTCGCCCACATCCGCCTACCGTACAACACCATCCTTGGGTATCCAGCCTTGGCCAAGTTTATGGCAGAGACCCACCACGACTACAATGTCCTCAAGATGCTAGGGAGCGGCAGCGTCATCACGGTTCCATGCGAAGAAAGAGATGTGATGTGCACCGTCGAGCGCGCCTACCAGGCTGTAGAAGTCGAAAACCCCAACAACAAAGGCACCCTATACCCTCCTGAAGCCATCCCCAAGAAGAAGAAGCAGCTACTCCAACCAGGGCCTCAGGAAAGCGGCATTTCTAGTGGTACCACCTAAGTACCTACGCTCGCAGATGGGGCGCCTCCCTCCCTCGCATAGGGAGGCGCGCCCAGCGCCCTCCTCAGGCTGGGCTCGAGGGCTCTCTTCTGGAGGGCCTCATACCTAGCCAACGTCACGAGGGTGGTGCTCGGGCACCACATGGAGGCGTCCTTCGTTGCATGTTTTCCTCAAGAGGGCATGAGGCATGGAGCACCTTGTGCTTAGGAGTTCATCACCAAGGCGATCCAGGAGCTTCAGGAAGGAAGGACCGTATGCGGCAACCGCTGCCCACCACCCGGCGCAGCTCGCCATCCTGGTGAGGATGGTGGGCTGCGCGTCTACATCGACATTCCAGGGATCAACAGGTCCGCATATTAGGGATGTTTCTGGCCTTCGCGCATTGGACGGTGTGAGGGTCCACCTCATAGTTATGTTCGCATGCCGTTTGGCTTGCCGAGCGCGGCTGTCACCTTAAAGTGCCATCTGCGGAGCATCCTGGCGGCTCAAGAGGCCAGGCGTCACGCTGTCCTAGAAGAAATCACGACGGTTCTTCAGGAGCCACTTGGGCCTGCGGAGCCTCCCGAGGCTCAGGACCCTGGCGGCTCGTGAGGAACAACCCTTCGACGCGCATCTTCAGCTACTCCAACACCGCTCCAGCTACGGTATCAGATGACCATTTCCAGTTCATTCAGTTGGGGGCACCCCTCGGGAAGCATCAGCCCCAAGTCGCACGGGCCTGGCCCTGCAACGTGTATCCTTTTGCATCTCTAGCTTATTTTGAAGGGGGCACCCCCTCGGGCTTCATCATCCCCTGGCCGCATGGGTCCGTCCCTGTGGCATGTATCATTCTTGCATCTATCTAGGCTAACCTGCCTCTTTGCTTGAGTCGTTCTATGATTATCACCTGCTTATCTGGTACTTCGATATCCCACCTGCGACTGCCCTTGTTACCACGGGAGCCACGCGCCAGTTGTCTTTTTTAGGATTCCTCGCATGAGTAGGCTAGGCACGACGTCTATGCTTGGGTACGTCCCTGCAGCGTCGATAAACCCAACGACTAAGCTCTGTCTGGCGGGCCGGCCCCATTCATGTCACCTCCTGGGGTCGTTGGTGTCTGGCCTTCTCATGTGATCGCCTCAGGAAATTCATCCGACGCAGGTTGCCTAACCATCTTGCAGGACCACTTAAGCTACCAAGAACCAAGACCAGGCGCAACCCGCCTTGAGGTAGGCCTCGTGAGTCCCGCGCTGGCTCACGGGTGCCCAGACACAGCTCGTCTAGCCCTGCCGTTCCAGCCACGTGTTAGGGCGGGGCTGTACACGCCCCGGGGGCTCCACTCAGAGGGAGCCCTCTCCCACACACCAGTGGAAGCACCATGCTCCGCACTGGCAGTCGACATGGTAGAGGAGCGACTATGCCCGTGCAAGTGCGGAAGCGCTACGCTCTGCACTGGTGATAAACAACCGAGGTCGGCCCATGGTCGTACCAAGCTCAGGGAGCCACCCGGCTCAGTGTCTAGCCTCACCGCAACGCTTCCCCCTCAGGAGATTCGCGTGAGGAGGCTGGGCACAGGGGCTACGCTCAGGCCTCCCCTAGCGTACGCCGCCCTGCTAGGTCCCTCGAACCTGGTTGTCGCGCACCCCTCCCAAGCGAGGACCTCGACGAGAGCAGGTATGAAGGTCTATTTGAGCGTGAAGGGGGACTCCTGAGCATCGCGACTCGGGAGCCTAACATGCCATGTAGCCCCATCACCCCTTGGTCCCGTCCAGGTGATCCGGATGGCCCAACGATGGTTAAGGTATGCGTGGGGTCGAGCCCTGCCGATGTAGAACCCTAAGGCCTATTTCTCCTTCTCCTTCCCGCCACCATTTGCGCGTCAAGGGGGACTCCTGAGCATCGCGACTCAGGAGCCTAACTGGCCACGTAGCCCTTCACCCCTTAGTCCCGTCCTGGTGATCTGGACGGTCCAACGGCGGCTGAGGTATGCGCGGGGTCGGGCCATGCCGACGTAGAACATCAAGCAAATGGGAAGGAAATCACGGAACCTAAATAAATCATTACACAACATAATGTTCCTTAACACCAAATGAAAGTTTGAACGCCTCCACGAGGCACGTCGCGTGTTGCAGGGAAGCTCGCAGGAAAGGAAAAGCAGGAAGGAGAACTATCTCCTGCCAGCTGGCCTCCTCTTCAGTCCTGGGTGCCGTCACCGGGAAGTGTCCGCTCGCCGGCAGCGCTGCCATCACCCGCGTCGTTGGCCTTGGTCACAGGATCGGCGGCGCCATTAGCTAGAGGCGCGGGGTCAATGGCAAGGAACTTCTTCAATAGGGCCTCACCTGGTTCTTCATGGCTTTGGTAGCGGCTGCACAACGCCCTTCCTCTATGGGCTCAAGCAGCTTGTCGAGGTCAGCATCAGGGTCATGATTCCATCGGCAACACCCTCGAGCGCCACGACAAGATGAGGGAGCAGCTGGGTTGGGCCTTCGTCATCAGTCGCCAGCAGCTTCTCCAAGCCCTTCTCATAGAAACCCTGCAGCACCGCACGTTACCTCTCCTCAAGAGATTTGAAGGTCATGCGGTCCTCGGCAAGAACCTTCACCTTGGTCTCCAGCTGGGCCTTCTCCATCGCCACCTTCTTCTCCTGCTCCTCCAGGCGGCTGCGTTCTGCGGCCTGCACCCTCGCCGACTGCTCCAGCTCGCCGTCACGACTGGTGACGATGTCTTCTCGGGCCTTCATCTTCTCCTCCTCCGCCCTACGACCGCGAGCCTCGGCCGCACGCTCATTGCGCATGGTCTCCAGCTTGGCTTCCATCGACCGGCAGTGCTCCTTGGCAGCCTCAGTGTCCTTCAGCGCCACCTCATGGGCGGCCGCGGTTTGGTCAGCGGCTCGCTTGTCCTCCTCGGAAGCTACCATGGCCTGGCCCAACACCGCCCTGACAGACGCGTCGGAGCGCAGCCAACCCGAGATCAGCTCCAAGCATGCCGCCATCAACCGACGGTCGGCGCCTTGAAGACCATCCCGCAGCTGGGTCAGCGCGGAAAGAGCCTCCCCAGAACATCAGGTGCATTGGAGGGATCATGGGCCAGCGGCATAATGGGAGGTGGAGGAGGCAGCGTTACCGCCGTGGCTTGCACGCTGACAGCAGCATGTGAAGGAACCAGGGGCTCCTGAGCCATTGAAACATCAGCGGGTGAGATGGGGGTAGGTACCTCTGGAGCTGGCTTGGTGGTGGAGATCTCCTTCTCCTGAGGCCAGTCCACAAGGCCTCGCGAGGAGGACCAAGCTGGAGATGCATGGGCGCCATTGCCACCCTTCCGCACAGGAGGAGGCGCGGCCACGGTAGGATGCTAGGTCGCAGAAGCCATGGGCGCCCCTTCCTTCTTCTTCTTCGCCGCCGACGTTGGCCTGGCGGAGCAAGGAAGGGCGTCATAAGTAGCAGCAAGAGCAAGGACGAAATCAGGATGGGGCACTTACTAATCCACGGCGGTGTAGTCCCTCGGCCTCTTCAGGACCACGAAGTCCGTAGGCTTCACAGCCTGGGGCGCCGACGCGCGGATCTCAGGAGCGTCGCCTCGGGAGATCAGCGCCGACCGGCTCTTCGTCAGGACCCTAGGAGGCGGCTTCTTCGAGGGGGTAACCCGAGACCTCATGGTGACCCCAGCGGAGGGCGGGACCTCCCTCACCGGATGGTCATCGGCATCATCGTCGTCAGGCAAGGTGCGAAGGAGGTCGGCCTTGCGCGGAGGGTAAGTCTCCCCGCCCCCTCCCGGGTCGCCTCCGAGTCCCGCTCCTCCTCCTCATCAGAGTCACCGAAAGACACCACCACCGACGTTGTCGCGACCAGGACCTCGGAGGGCGCCGTTGGCACGAGCCCACGCCCGTCGGAGGTGGGCATGGTGGTGGCAATTTTCTCCCCGTCCGGGCGGTGGTACAAGGGAACATGAGTATCCGGCGGATACCCCTGGTCATCCCCAACCAAGAGACGGGGAGCCAGGCCGAGCTCCTCATCCATCAGGGCACTTGGGCTCAGGCGGAGGTCATCCTCCTCATCCCCGAGCTTCCACAAGGGGCGCGAGGGCGCCTGGAGCGGGGCAACACGCTGCGCCAGGAATTCCTTGACGATCATGACCCCCGTCAGCTTCGCCGCCTTCGGGTCATCAGGCTTCAGGTCGGCGGCCATCTTCTCCAACACCTGTTGCACCCGGGGGTCGGTGAGCTTTGTGCTGAGCCACGCGTCATGGGGCGAGGGCCTCTCCGTCGGCAGCAACAACCGAGGGTGGGAGCATTTGGCATCCACAAGGACCCACTTGCTCCTGAAGTTCTCGGCGTTCTTCCCGGTCTTCGAGATCGGGTTGGAGCCGGTGGCTGTGACAAAGTTGGCACACCCCGAGCAATGACCGTCCTTGTTCCGGAGGAAGAAGAAGTGGCGGATAAGCGCCATGGACGGCATCACCCCCACGAATGCCTCACAATAGAAGGCAAAGATGGACAGGAGGAGGACGGAGTTGGGATGGAGATGAAGGGTGTGCAGCTTGTAGTGGCTATGGCCGGTGTAGAAGAAATCAGAGAAGGAAGGGACCAGCCCTGCGACGATGCTACTCACAAAGAAGGGGTAGAAGGTGCTGTCCTAGGCCTTCGGCTCGGCGGAGCCTACCCGGAGCGCGGTCTTCCCCTTCTCGTTGCTGCCCTTTGTCGTCATCAGGAGCGTGGCGGCGAGGTTCTTCTCTGAAATGCTAGGCGCACTTAGAGCCGGCTCATACCAGGCGGGTGAAGGAGCGGCCTTTGCCTTGCCGGACGCCGTCGATTGTAGGATCCAAGGGAAATTGGTGCGCATCTGGAGTCTTTTGGACCAAGAAGCAAGAAAGGGGATCTGGAGCAAGACAAAGGCAAGCAATGAAGACACTGCGGCATGCACCAGCCTTTTTGTTAGTCAGGAAGTTACCGGGGCAATGTGGGGAAGCGGCGACACCCACGAATCGTCAATCGAAGCCTCAGGCTATTGGGGCCCGTGGCGCTTAGCACTTGACCCTTGGCTTCACCGTGAAGCCAAGTACGAGCGCGCCTTGGGCCCCGGGGCTACTGTCGGCGTCCTAGGAACGGGGGTACCCAGACTTGCCTGCCTACGGCCCAGGGCGTGGCTCCACCAGTAGCCTGGTATGGCCCATCTTCATCAGCAACCATTCAAGACCCTCCCGAGGGGCCAAGCCTCGCGAGGCGGACGACGCCAAGACCTCCTCAGGGGCAGCCTCCCTAGGCTGGCTCCCGAGTGGCGGAGATGTCTATGCAAGGGGCACCTCGCAAGGTTCACGTGACGTGAGCCATGACGACCAAGGCCAGGCAGGCGCCAACGGGCGTAGGTTGCCAGTTTCCTCCTTGGTGCCAAAGAGGCAAGCACAGGCGAGGAGTCCCGAGGCATCAGGCAAAGGTTTCCATATTGGTGCAACGAGACCAAGGCCAGCAGGATGGCAGGACAGAGGTCACCATGGAGCCCACGACGGCGTCACCACCAGAGCCTTTGGCAGGCGAAGACCACCTTTTGTCAGTATAGCTTGTACTAGTTGTCCCCCTTCAAATTGGCCGTTGTGGGATCCCTTCCCACCTAATATTTGGGAAGAGGACCAGGGCCTCTATAAATAGGGCTAGCCACCACCATAGTGAGGATCGGCTCATCTTGGATCGGATCCACTCTAACCAGACCATCCACTCAGACACAAGCTCATCGAGCTCAAGAACACCTCCCCTCAGGAGGCTGTTCATCCCTTGTACTTGTTCATCCTCGGCCTAGAAGGCAATGCACCACACCACACTGGAGTAGGGTATTACACCACAATGGTGGCCCGAACAAGTATAAACCCTTGTGTCCCTTGTTCCTCAGGTTCGGCGAGCTAGGCTTAGAGATTATTGCGAGAGTGGGCTCGGGGGGGGGGGGAGATCTTCGTGCGCACTCCAGTGTTCAAACCTCAAGGGTTTGCCAGAACCCGTAATCTAAGACTAATGACTTACTGGAAATAATACATACCGATGTATGCGGTCCGATGAGTGTTGAGGCACGTGGCGGGTATCGTTATTTTCTAACATTCACAGATGATTTTAGTAGGTATGGGTATATCTACATGATGAAACACAAGTCCGAAACATTTGAAAAATTCAAAGAATTTCAGAGTGAAGGGGAGAATCATCATCACAAGAAAATAAAGTTTCTACGATCCGATTGCAGAGGCAAATATTTGAGTTACGAGTTTCGCCTTCATTTAAGACAATGTGGAATTGTTTTACAACTCACTTCACCTGGAACACCACAGCGTAACTAAGTGTCCGAACATTGTAATCATACTTTATTAGACATGGTGCATTGTATGATGTCTCTTACCGATTTGCCTTTATCATTATGGGGTTACGCATTATAGACAACCACATTCACGTTAAATAGGGCACCATCTAAATCCGTTGGGACGAGACCGTAAGAACTATGGTTTGGCTAGAAATGTCAGATATCATTTCTTAAAGTTTGGGGATGCGACGCTTATGTCAAAAGGCTTCAGCCTGATAAGCTCGAACCCAAAATGGAGAAGTGCGTGTTCATGGGATATCCTATAGAAACTATTGGGTATACCTTCTACCACAGATCCGAAGGCAAGATATTTGTTGCTAAGAATGGGTCCTTTCTAGAGAAGGAGTTTCTCTCGAAAGAAGTTGTCACGACCGGTTTTCCGGGTAATAACTTTCCAGAAAAGACCGTCGTGCTCATCAGCCCCAGGATTACTGTTAGCTGATGAGGCTCTAACTTGATACAGAAATTCCAAGCAAAATACAGAATATGTAGTACAAGACCATTCTGGCATGTGTGTACAACAAAAGGTTTCTAGTGGTTGATGGCGGAAGCGGTCTGTGGATCATCAGTGTCTATGGGACCCCAATTCCCACAGGAACAACTGACCAGGTTAACTCCTATCTTCGTGAGGCTCCTATCTCCATTGAGTGGTTTCTGGGGCTGGCATCGCGTCGCTTCTCTCCGAGCAAGAAAAATCCGGCCAAGACAATAACCAGGGACAAGCCAGTGAGTACTTTGAATGTACTCGCAAACATTATGAACACAGGCATAATATAACAATGATGTGCTGAAAAATATTTTTATGCTCATGACGTCAGCCTCAAAGGATAAGTAATTCTCGGATGCGTGCAAGCAAGTTATTTATAAAATTGCAATAACATGATAGTATAAAAGAAATTTATGAAATAAATAACAAGTAATGCCACAGTCGGGCGTCTGAGCGACGCCTCATAAAGGGCTTTAAAAGAAATGCCACAGTCGGGCGTCTGAGCGACGCCACATAAAGGGCTTTAACAGAAATGCCACAGTCGGGCGTCTGAGCGACGCCACATAAAGGGCTTTAAAAGAAATGCCACAGTCGGGCGTCTGGGCGACGCCACATAAAGGGCTTTAAAAGAAATGCCACAGTCGGGCGTCTGAGCGACGCCACATAAAGGGCTTTAAAGAAATGCCACAGTCGGGCGTCTGGGCGACGCCACATAAAGGGCTTTAAAAGAAATGCCACAGTCGGGCGTCTGAGCGACGCCACATAAAGGGCTTTAAAAGAAACAATCATAGTGAATATCCCGAAGGTAGAACCATCCCAGAGATACACGATAATAATAATAACATCATGGTTTAGTCAAATAATAATAATCATAGTTATCACCAGTCACAAGTAGTAATTCCATTTCTGGATTAACAGTTTCATCTCCGAAGACCGACACTAAGACCGATACTTGACCCATCCCAGACTGTAATCCTTAACCAAGGACACGGCTATTCGAATAGGTTTATTCTCTGCAGAGGGTGTACTCTTTACCCACGAGTAACGGATTTCTTTAGTCCATCGGGACTAATTCCGTCTACGGTCTTTTTGTTGAAAACACACCTAACTTGCACACACCAGCTTAACTCACACGTGTCTGGAATCACCCACGACACCTGTTAAGCAACTCTAAGTGGGGAGGCTACAACCTCGCGTAGCATGGGATCAAACTTATATCGCGCGCTCTAAGGGGTGGCCTCCCCTCTCGGTCCCAACCGGAAACACCCATGCCCCCGGACCAGGTGGTCTGCCTACCAGTTACAACCGGTATCTTCCACCATGGCCTCTCTGTACGGTGTGTGCTAGAAAGAGGTTGACAACTTACTGAACCGTACTCTACTTGCTGTAGAGACGAGTGGTAGTACGAAACAGGTATGGGGGTTACTGGAACAAGACTCGATCTACGGTCGACTCAGGAGGTTCAAGTATTCCCTGCATGATTAGCGTAACAAATATATTTCATCAAACAGAGTCACCACTCATATCACCTTACCATGCCATACCAGACAGAACCGTCCGACGGACCGCGACAACTCATACCTACCCAAGGCAGAGGTTTTCCCCGGTTTCCTGCCGGTATGCATGCCAAGCTCATGAGGGTGATTATCATCACAAGTGTGTCCATTACCAACAGCATGGAAATCAGTAACATGCACCCATGCATATGATCATATCACATGAAATAACAAGTCCTTCGAAATGCGGTGGTGTTATAAATGCATCAACGATCACTCCAAAATATTATGCCGGGATTCAGAATGCTTGCCTTCAATGTGTGGAAGGCAGGGTGCTCTCCAACTTTTGAAAGTTTCTTCTCTTTCCCCAAAATCCTATTTGAAAATATATTTGAATTAACACAATTTCAAAAACAGAACAAAAAAGTTGTTTGAAATTTTTTCAAATAAATCTTAAAATAAACTAGATCAAATATGAGGAAGGTAGGAAAAAGAATCAACTCATTTGGACTTATATTTAAAAAGTTAGAGCTAGTCAAACATTTGGTCAAAATCTGTTTTTAAATAAAACAGAAAAAGAAAACGTTTCGGAGGGGAATACGCTTTCGGAGCGGGGAAAACGTACTAGGGATAATACGCCTTCACTTAATCTCACGTGGTCAGCGCGGGGTGTCGCTGACATTGGGCCCGCCTGGCCCACTGGTCATGTTTGACCAGTCGCCGCGCGTCGTCTCCGTCCTCTATCCGAGTGGAGCGGGGCTCCGGCGATCGTTGCCGGCGTTTGGCTGCTCCTCGCGGGCTCCAGAGGGTAGGGATGGATCCGCACGGCCGAGGCGGTCCTCCCGGTGGTCGTGGGGTTGTCGGAGGTGGAGGGAGCTGCCGGTGGCGAGCTCCGCGGCGGAGGAAAGCTTCGGTGACAAAGTGAGTTTGTGGTGGGGACGGCTCCCGATAAAAAATCAAGCAGGGGAACGAGTTCACGGGAGGATGAGATGGTTCCTGGTGGAGAGAACGGAGAGGGGGAGGTACTGGAGGTGCCGGATTGGCCGGGGTGGTGGCGGCGGCAGGAGTTGCCGGAGATGATGAAGAAGACCTCCCCGGGTCGAATGCGAGGCAGGGGAGCGCCATGGGGGTAGCATGAGGTCGCGTGCGTGCTCAGAGGGGCTCGGGGTGTCCATTTATAGCATGCCGAGGTCGGTTCCGTGGCGGTGGGGATAAGGGTGGCCGGCAAACCGTCGTACTGTAGCTGCAGGGGAACGTGGCATCGACGAGAGCTAGGCAACACACTCGCGGATGAGCACGCGCTGTTCCAGGGGCCAGGTGGCGAGCCGGGGTGGCTTGGGCGGCGCTGAATGGAGCAGGGGCTGTCGACGGCGGCGGCGGCTAGCGCTTGGCCTGCCGGGCGCGGCGGGGGCTGCTTGGCGCGTTGCTGCTAGGAGGGGAGCGCGTGGCGTGGTGCTGCAGAGCGGGCCAAAGCCGTGGGGCCAGTGTGTCGGCTCGGCCGCGTGGCTGCAATACGCACGCTCTGGGCGCGTCCAGTGCACGCACACCAGATGTTCGACACAATGCCGAGGCATGCTACAGGTCGCAGGTGAGGATGGGATTTACCAGATCGAGGTTAGGAGCAACGGGGAGTCTAGTGGACATGCTGGTTTGATCAGAGGTGCAAGTTCACAGTGCAAAGACAAAAACATGTCAAAACTGGCCATGCACACCAGGTGTTTGACAAAATGCCAAGGGCACTTAGGCATTTCTTGGAGTGGCTAAAATCTCCAGATCAGTGTCTCTGTGGATGAAAGAGGGAGTGGTGTGGTTATTTGGACAAAAGGGGAAACTTGCTAGTGCAAGCTTTGCAAAACTACATTTCTGGACAGGAAATAAATAGCATTATTCCATGAACCAAAAATGATCTAAATGGTGCATGCTCCTGGACATAAGGGTTTAACATGGGGGTCTACAAGTAGGAGAAATGTTCATGGGCTAAAGAGCAAGCAAAAACATGGTTGCTGCACAAATTATCAAGTTGGTCCAGAATGGAAATGAGGTTGATTCACTCAATATTTTCAAAGAACAACCCTGTATTTTTGCACAAGGTGGAATAATAGGCTCCTACTGGCCTCCCTTAATTTTGGTAGAAGTTTTAAATGAATATTTAAAAGGGTTGCGGTGCAAAATGCACTCTGGACCAGAGAAGAAAAATTGAGTGCAGGGCTCAAAATATTTCATGAATGAAATATATTTTTGCATAATAGAGACTTAAAAACATCACATGACATCTCCAAATTTTTGTGGAAATTTTAAGTGAATCTATCAAATGGTTGTAGTTCAAATATGGTCAATTTAACCCTGAAAAACCATTTTCAAGAAAATAAAGATCAAGCAACTTAATTATTTAATTAGTTATACTGATAAAAGGAAAGTTTTTATTGAGAGGTTAAATAAGTCCAACAACATTTTTGAAAAGTTTTTTTTTGGAGAAACTCATCATAACAGGGAAGGAAATGACTTAAAAAAATCAAAGTGGAGCTCAAAAATTTCAAAGTTTTAAATCCTGGCAAAATTTTAATTTAATAAAACAAGGCCAAATTTTTGGGGTGTCACAATACTATCCCCCTTAAGAAAAATCTCGTCCTCGAGATTTGCTAAAAGTGGTGTTAAGAGAATAATTACGAATAAAGACGTGGCTATAGTGAGAGGGCAATAAGTGGTGAAAAACCACAGTGTGAAAACTGGTGCTGCGCGGAAAAGTCCACGGTCCGGGACAAAAACGGGCGATTTCTACGCTGGATATAAATTTAGGATAACTCCTAAATTTAGATATACGCTGATCGCACCCGAGAGTACAGTGCTCTCTCTGGCTGACAGGTGGACCCGGGGTCCACTGTCAGTCTCCTCTTCTTCTCCCTCTGGACCTTTCTTCCTCCTCTCTCCCGCGCGCTTTCTCCTCCGGCGACGCCTAGTGGGTAGGGCATCTAGGCCGTACCGTGGTAGTGCGCGGCGTGCTAGCTGCTGGTGCAGCGTGCACTCACCTCGCGGGCCAGTGCGCTATCGGCACTGCTCGCGGATTCGACTCCGAACACCGGCGATCGGCGACGAGCGGCGTTGGTGGACTTCGCCCACCGTACACCGAGCTCGAGCTATAAAAACGGCCGGGGTGCCTCTCTCTTCCTCCTTACACCTGGCCTCACTTCTCCTCCTCCTTATTTCTCCGTTACTGCTTACAGAAGCTCGGTCGAGGCTCTAATGGCGGAGGCGATGCCGGACTGGTTTGTGATCCTGATATGCGGAGGGCTGGCGACGCTGCTGGGGCTCTCTGTGCTCCTGTGCGCGATGATCTTCGACGAGTATCGCGATGCTGCGGCTCGGGTGTTGGCTCTCCGCGGTGGTGGTGATCATGAGGAGTAGATGGAGTGTGCCGGGTGCTAACTGTTGTTAGGGGGTGATTAGCTGGATGTAACGCCGTTGCAAAGTTTTGCAAACAGTGTATGTGTCCGAATGATTATGGTTGTGAGTCTGCTCGTGGTGCTGAGTGGAATCAAATAATCCACGCCGTGAAGTGGCAGGTGTAGCAATTCAGGGAAAAGAAATCTCACTCCAGGATTTCGCGAGGGAAAAAAACAGTTAATCTAAAGGAGCATAAACCACCACAAAAACTACACCCATTAGTAGAAGCCAAATAATTGACTCGTCGTACAAACTCAGGGTATTCACGCATAAGTCACACACATAATTAAATGCTGCAAAGGACAAATACAGTAGTGACGTCTAAAATGAAAATGGTAACTGGGAGGGGTTCTGATAAAATGTCTCTGGTAAAGGGATACATTCTTCTTCAATTGGAGGCAGTGGATTGACCAGTCGATGTATGCGTCTCTCCGTGTCGGGTCTCAGTGGTCTGCCGATGGCAACCTGAGGATTTAAATCTGCGAGGCTCTGGAGATAATCCATCACTCGCTGGTTTAAATGCTCTTGAGCAATGATGTACTGGATAAGGTTGGCCAGAACTGGG
The DNA here is from genome assembly GCF_018294505.1 of Triticum aestivum. Lineage (NCBI taxonomy): Eukaryota > Viridiplantae > Streptophyta > Magnoliopsida > Poales > Poaceae > Triticum > Triticum aestivum. Next base: position 311,124,404 of record NC_057809.1, read on the forward strand.
TCTCTCTCAATACGCCCACCGGGAAAAGACGTTACTTCTCCGGGTGCTGCACGACTCGGAAAGTAATAATATCCTCGTTCGCGGGCATAGGGTACTGCGGATCGAAGACGAGCAATCGCTTCTTTCGCAGCAGCTTCTATGGCCAAGTGTGGGGTTGGCATAGATTTCCCCACGAAGGAAACTTCTATTGGATCTTGGTTGGGGTCTACAGGAGGAATGTGTACTGCTGCCCAATATTCCGAGGTGGAGGGGGTGATCCTTGATTTGAACAGCTCGTACTGGGGTGGCTGGGTAGAACCCATGGTACTGCGGGTAAAATCCCACAATATTTTGACAAAGCTACCTGGAGTTGCATCTGGGGTTCTCAGATGAATGCTGGGGTTCGGCATGACAGGAAAAAGTGCAAGTGTGGTGCACAAGGTGGGGGTTGCTGGGTAAGGTCACAAGGTGGCCTTTATATAGCAATGGAGCTGGATCATTTTTTACCGTGGTGAAAGGTAATAAATTTGCCAGCTTGGCTCCAAAGGTCAGGTCAGTGTCAGAGATACACATATCTCATAAAGAGATGTGTTACTGTGGTTGTCGTCGGGCGGGTTTTTGGTAGTTGTGCCCGGAAAATATGCAGCTATGCGCTGACCAAACATGCAAGGCTACTATTAACACAGAGGCACAAAGACAGGCTGCGTTAATATACGCGGTCGCATGATTACAAAGCGAGGATACATTGAAACTTGGTACTACTCATACGACTCAGTCTACCTCGTTTATGTCTAAACGGGCATTCCTGGTGGATGTCGAGGCTTCTCCACGTGTCTCTCTGCCGGGATTAGTCGGAGATGGCGGAGGAACTGCAGGGTCGGGGTAGTGAGAATGACCATTGCGGGGATTGTTGGCCTCAACCCCGTTGGAGTGTGCTCCCAATATGCGACGAAGCACTTCTGGGGTTATCGCAGCACCTTGGCCGATGGCTGGGGCAGATCTCGGGGTCTCGATTGGTTGTCCAAACAACACGACTGGGTTGTCGGTGTTGGGCTCGTTTCCTTCTCTCGCCGGGGCTCGACGAACCAACTCTCCACGAGCTGCGATTAGATCAATAGTGATCTGGTCGAACAGTGCCTCTAGTGCACTTACATAGCGCACTAGGTGCAACAATGCGGGGTCCGTCTCGTGGTCTCCATTGGCGACTTGGGGTGGTCTACCATATCCTTCACGTCTGGGGTAGTAGTGGAACGAGCGACAGTTAACTCTGGGCGACAAGTGCCTGAGATGAACTATAGCCTCTCGAGCGGCTAGCTGGATGGCTTGTGGCTCAAAGGAAGTTGTTCTTCCGGTGAACCGGTAGGGGCGTTCGGGTGCTAGACTCCTACCGTAAATGTGCACAGTGGCCCAGAATTGACGGTCTTCACCGCTCATGGGTCCTTGATACACAACATATTCTGGTGGCTCCTCTAACGCGTAGGCACGACGGGTGAGGTTTGCGAGGATGGTCACAAAACCTCCAAGGTTGGTTGCTGTGGTTTCGTTGTGCACTATAGGTCCAGGCATTGTGGCTCGGTTTGGGGTAGCGACTATGTGTGCTGGTTTGGGGCTAGCGCGCCCCTTTTTATAGGGAAAAGGAAACGGAATCTTCCTTCGCACGCTTGCGAGAAAAGACTATTTAGGGGCCGGTCACTGGCGCATGAGTGACAGGTTAGGTTGATAGGTTGGGCACCGACTGCCAAAAGTGTTGGGTCACTGTGTGGCTATCTTGCACGAGAAGCTTGGCTGGGGTTTGGTTAAGGTCTGGTGGGTTGGTTTGCCTAGTTTATTGACCTGGCTAAGATAGGATTAGCCAATGGTCAGCCTGGCTCTGGTACCAAGCCTGTCACGACCGGTTTTCCGGGTAATAACTTTCCAGAAAAGACCGTCGTGCTCATCAGCCCCAGGATTACTGTTAGCTGATGAGGCTCTAACTTGATACAGAAATTCCAAGCAAAATACAGAATATGTAGTACAAGACCATTCTGGCCTGTGTGTACAACAAATGGTTTCTAGTGGTTGATGGCGAAAGCGGTCTGTGGATCATCAGTGTCTATGGGACTCCAATTCCCACAGGAACAGCTGACCAGGTTAACTCCTATCTTCGCGAGGCTGCTATCTCCATTGAGTGGTTTCTGGGGCTGGCATCGCGTCGCTTCTCTCCGAGCAAGAAAAATCTGGCCAAGACAATAGCCAGGGACAAGCCAGTGAGTACTTTGAATGTACTCGCAAACATTATGAACACAGGCATAATATAACAATGATGTGCTGAAAAATATTTTTATGCTCATGACGTCAGCCTCAAAGGATAAGTAATTCTCGGATGCGTGCAAGCAAGTTATTTATAAAATTGCAATAACATGATAGTATAAAAGAAATTTATGAAATAAATAACAAGTAATGCCACAGTCGGGCGTCTGAGCGACGCCTCATAAAGGGCTTTAAAAGAAATGCCACAGTCGGGCGTCTGAGCGACGCCACATAAAGGGCTTTAAAAGAAATGCCACAGTCGGGCGTCTGAGCGACGCCACATAAAGGGCTTTAAAAGAAATGCCACAGTCGGGCGTCTGGGCGACGCCACATAAAGGGCTTTAAAAGAAATGCCACAGTCGGGCGTCTGAGCGACGCCACATAAAGGGCTTTAAAGAAATGCCACAGTCGGGCGTCTGGGCGACGCCACATAAAGGGCTTTAAAAGAAATGCCACAGTCGGGCGTCTGAGCGACGCCACATAAAGGGCTTTAAAAGAAACAATCATAGTGAATATCCCGAAGGTAGAACCATCCCAGAGATACACGATAATAACAATAACATCATGGTTTAGTCAAATAATAATAATCATAGTTATCACCAGTCACAAGTAGTAATTCCATTTCTGGATTAACAGTTTCATCTCCGAAGACCGACACTAAGACCGATACTTGACCCATCCCGGACTGTAATCCTTAACCAAGGACACGGCTATTCGAATAGATTTATTCTCTACAGAGGGTGTACTCTTTACCCACGAGTAACGGATTTCTTTAGTCCATCGGGACTAATTCCGTCTACAGTCTTTTTGTTGAAAACACACCTAACTTGCACACACCAGCTTAACTCACACGTGTCTGGAATCACCCACGACACCTGTTAAGCAACTCTAAGTGGGGAGGCTACAACCTCGCGTAGCATGGGATCAAACTTATATCGCGCGCTCTAAGGGGTGGCCTCCCCTCTCGGTCCCAACCGGAAACACCCATGCCCCCGGACCAGGTGGTCTGCCTACCAGTTACAACCGGTATCTTCCACCATGGCCTCTCTGTACGGTGTGTGCTAGAAAGAGGTTGACAACTTACTGAACCGTACTCTACTTGCTGTAGAGACGAGTGGTAGTACGAAACAGGTATGGGGGTTACTGGAACAAGACTCGATCTACGGTCGACTCAGGAGGTTCAAGTATTCCCTGCATGATTAGCGTAACAAATATATTTCATCAAACAGAGTCACCACTCATATCACCTTACCATGCCATACCAGACAGAACCGTCCCGACGGAGACCGGCGGCAAACTCATACCTACCCAAGGCAGAGGTTTTCCCCGGTTTCCTGCCGGTATGCATGCCAAGCTCATGAGGGTGATTATCATCACAAGTGTGTCCATTACCAACAGCATGGAAATCAGTAACATGCACCCATGCATATGATCATATCACATGAAATAACAAGTCCTTCGAAATGCGGTGGTGTTATAAATGCATCAACGATCACTCCAAAAATATTATGCCGGGATTCAGAATGCTTGCCTTCAATGTGTGGAAAGGCAGGGTGCTCTCCAAACTTTTGAAAGTTTTCTTCTCTTTCCCCAAAATCCTATTTGAAAATATATTTGAATTAACACAATTTCAAAAACAGAACAAAAAAGTTGTTTGAAATTTTTTCAAATAAATCTTAAAATAAACTAGATCAAATATGAGGAAGGTAGGAAAAAGAATCAACTCATTTGGACTTATATTTAAAAAGTTAGAGCCAGTCAAACATTTGGTCAAAATCTGTTTTTAAATAAAACAGAAAAAGAAAACGTTTCGGAGGGGAATACGCTTTCGGAGCGGGGAAAACGTACTAGGGATAATACGCCTTCACTTAATCTCACGTGGTCAGCGCGGGGTGTCGCTGACAGTGGGCCCGCCTGGCCCACTGGTCATGTTTGACCAGTCGCCGCGCGTCGTCTCCGTCCTCTGTCCGAGCGGAGCGGGGCTCCGGCGATCGTCGCCGGCGTTTGGCTGCTCCTCGCGGGCTCCAGAGGGTAGGGATGGATCCGCACGGCCGAGGCGGTCCTCCCGGTGGTCGTGGGGTTGTCGGAGGTGGAGGGAGCTGCCGGCGGCGAGCTCCGCGGCGGAGGAAAGCTTCGGTGACAAAGTGAGTTTGTGGTGGCGACGGCTCCCGATAAAAAATCAAGCAGGGGAACGAGTTCACGGGAGGATGAGATGGTTCCTGGTGGAGAGAACGGAGAGGGGGAGGTACTGGAGGTGCCGGATTGGCCGGGGCGGTGGCGGCGGCAGGAGTTGCCGGAGATGATGAAGAAGACCTCCCCGGGTCGAATGCGAGGCAGGGGAGCGCCATGGGGGTAGCATGAGGTCGCGTGCGTGCTCAGAGGGGCTCGGGGTGTCCATTTATAGCATGCCGAGGTCGGTTCCGCGGCGGTGGGGATAAGGGCGGCCGGCGAACCGTCGTACTGTAGCTGCAGGGGAACGTGGCGTCGACGAGAGCTAGGCGACACACTCGCGGATGAGCACGCGCTGTTCCAGGGGCCAGGTGGCGAGCCGGGGTGGCTTGGGCGGCGCTGAACGGAGCAGGGGCTGTCGGCGGCGGCGGCGGCTAGCGCTTGGCCTGCCGGGCGCGGCGGGGGCTGCTTGGCGCGTTGCTGCGAGGAGGGGAGCGCGTGGCGTGGTGCTGCAGAGCGGGCCAAAGCCGTGGGGCCAGTGTGTCGGCTCGGCCGCGTGGCTGCAATACGCGCGCTCTGGGCGCGTCCAGTGCACGCACACCAGATGTTCGACACAATGCCGAGGCATGCTACAGGTCGCAGGTGAGGATGGGATTTACCAGATCGAGGTTAGGAGCAACGGGGAGTCTAGTGGACATGCTGGTTTGATCAGAGGTGCAAGTTCACAGTGCAAAGACAAAAACATGTCAAAACTGGCCATGCACACCAGGTGTTTGACAAAATGCCAAGGGCACTTAGGCATTTCTTGGAGTGGCTAAAATCTCCAGATCAGTGTCTCTGTGGATGAAAGAGGGAGTGGTGTGGTTATTTGGACAAAAGGGGAAACTTGCTAGTGCAAGCTTTGCAAAACTACATTTCTGGACAGGAAATAAATAGCATTATTCCATGAACCAAAAATGATCTAAATGGTGCATGCTCCTGGACTTAAGGGTTTAACATGGGGGTCTACAAGTAGGAGAAATGATCAAGGGCTAAAGAGCAAGCAAAAACATGGTTGCTGCACAAATTATCAAGTTGGTCCAGAATGGAAATGAGGTTGATTCACTCAATATTTTCAAAGAACAACCCTGGATTTTTGCACAAGGTGGAATAATAGGCTCCTACTGACCTCCCTTAATTTTGGTAGAAGTTTTAAATGAATATTTAAAAGGGTTGCAGTGCAAAATGCACTCTGGACCAGAGAAGAAAAATTGAGTGCAGGGCTCAAAATATTTCATGAATGAAATATATTTTTGCATAATAGAGACTTAAAAACATCACATGACATCTCCAAATTTTTGTGGAAATTTTAAGTGAATCTATCAAATGGTTGTAGTTCAAATATGGTCAATTTAACCCTGAAAAACCATTTTCAAGAAAATAAAGATCAAGCAACTTAATTATTTAATTAGTTATACTGATAAAAGAAAAGTTTTTATTGAGAGGTTAAATAAGTCCAACAACATTTTTGAAAAGTTTTCTTTTTGGAGAAACTCATCATAACAGGGAAGGAAATGACTTAAAAATATCAAAGTGGAGCTCAAAAATTTCAAAGTTTTAAATCCTGGCAAAATTTTAATTTAATAAAACAAGGCCAAATTTTTGGGGTGTCACAGAAGTGAGTGGGAGGAAAGTAGAACTTGATGAGGTAATTGTACCTTCTCTCGAACTGGAAAGTAGCACATTAGAGAAAATCGTTCCCGTGATGTCTACACTAACCAGGGAGGAAGCAAATGATAATGATCATGAAATTTTAGATCAAGTTACAACTGAACTTCGTTGGTAGACCAGAACACGTTCCGCACCAGAGTGGTACTGTAATCCTGTCCTGGAAGTCATGTTGTTAGACAACGGCGAACCTTTGAAATATGAAGAAGCTATGATGAGCCCAGATTCTGAAAAATGGCTTAAGGCCATGAAATCTGAAATAGGATCCATGTATAAGAACAAAGTGTGGACTTTGGTGGACTTGCCCGATGATCGGCAAGCCATTGAGAAAAAATGGATCTTCAAGAAGAAGACGAACGCTGATGGTAATATCACATTCTACAAAGCTCGAATTGTCGCAAAAGGTTTTTGACAAGCTCAAGGGGTTGACTATGATAAGACTTTCTCACCCGTAGCGATGCTTAAGTCTGTCCGAATCATGTTAGCAATTGCCGCATTTTATGATTATGAAATCTGGCAAATGGATGTCAAAACTGCATTCCTTAACGAATTTCTTAAAGAAGAGTTGTATATGATGCAACCAGATGGTTTTGTCGATCCTAATGGTGCTAAAAAAGTGTGCAAGCTCCAACGATCCATTTATGGACTGGTTCAAGCATCTCGGAGTTGGAATATATGCTTTGATGATGTGATCAAAGCATATGGTTTTATACAGACTTACGGAGAAGCCTGTATTTACAAGAAAATGAGTGGGGGCTCTTTAGCATTTCTGATATTATATGTGGATGACATATTGCTGATTGGAAATGATATACAATTTTTGGATAGCATAAAGGATACTTGAATAAGAATTTCACTGAAAGACCTCGGTGAAGCTGCTTATATATTGGGCATCAAGATCTATAGGCATAGATTGAGACGCTTAATAGGACCTGCACAAAGCACATACCTTGACAAAGTTTTGAAGAAGTTCAAAATGGACCAGTCAAAGAAAGGATTCTTTCCTATATTGTAAGGTGTGAAGTTGAGTAAGAATCAAAGCTCGACCATGACAGAAGATAGAGAGAGAATGAAAGTCATTCCCTATGCGTCAGCCATATGTTCTATAAAGTATGCCATGCTGTGTACCAAGCCTGTTGTGTGCCTTGCCATGAGTCTGGCAAGGGGTTACAATAGTGATCCAAGAGTGTACCACTAGATAGTGATAGAAAATTATCCTTAGGTACCTAAAGAGGACTAAGAAAATGTTTCACGGTTATGGAGGTGATAAAGAATTCATCGTAAAGGGTTACGTTGATGCAAGCTTTGACACCGATCTGGATAACTCTGAGTCTCAATCTAGATACATGTTGAACGTGGGAGAAATTAGCTAGAGTATCTCCATGCAGAGCATTGTAGACATATAAATTGGCGAAGCACGCACCAATCTAAATATTGCAGACCCGTTGACTAAAACCTCTCTCACAAGCAAAACATGACCACACATTATAACTCACTGGGTGTTAATCACATGGTGATGTGAACTAGATTATTGACTCTAGTGCAAGTGGGAGACTGTTGGAAACATGCCCTCGGGGCAATAATAAAGTGGTTATTATTATATTTCCTTAATCATAGTAAAGATCTATTATTCATGCTAGAATTGTATTGACCGGAAACTTAAATACATGTGTGGATACATAAACAAATACCGTGTCCCTAGTAAGCCTCTACTAGACTAGCTTGTTGATTAAAAGATGGTTAAGGTTTCCTAACCATAGACATGTGTTGTCACTTGATAACGAGATTACATCATTAGGAGAATGATGTGATGGACACGACCCACAGTTAGCTTAGCATATGATCGTTCAGTTTATTGCTACTACTTTCTTAATGTCAAATACATATTCCTTTGACCATGAGATCATGCAACTCTCAGATACCGGAGGAATACCTTGTGTGCTATCAAACGTCACAATGTAACAGGGTGATCATAAAGATGCTCTACAAGTATCTCCGAAGGTGTTTGTTGAGTTGGCGTGAATCAATATTGGGATTTGTTACTCTGTATGACGGAGAGTTATCTCCGGGCCTTCTCGGTAATACATCTTCACAAGAAGTTTGCAAGCAAAGTGACTAAGGAGTTAGTTACGAGATGATGTATTACGAAACGAGTAAAGAGACTTGCCGGTAACAAGATTGAACTAGGTATGAAGATACCGATGAACGAATCTTGGGTAGGTAACATACCGACAGACAAAGGGAACTACGTATGTTGTCATAAAGGTTTGACCGATCAAGATCTTCATAGAATATGTAGGAACCAATATGGTCATCTAGGTCGCGCTATTGGTTATTTACCGGAGAAGCGTCTCGGTCATGTCTACATCATTCTCGAACTCGTAGAGTCCGCACGCTTAACGTTCGTTGATGATATAGTATTAGATGAGTTATGTATGTTGGTGACCGAATGTTGTTCGGAGTGTCGGATGACATCATGGGTATGATGAGGAGCTCCGGCATGGTCTGGAGGTAAATAATGATATATGGGATAACAGTGTTTGGTCTTCAGAAGGGTTCTGAAATTCACGAGAAGGTGTTTCAGATATTTCCCAAAATGTTATTGTGCGATAACACTTTATTTGGGCCAAGGGGTAAGCCTACGGGGTTTAAGGAAGCCGCAACAGGAAGCATTGTGGAGGCCAGGGGCCAGACGCTAGGGACCCTGGTGTATGGGCCAGACGTCGAGGACCCTGGCGTCTGGTCCTGGAGTTAGAGAAGAACTCTTGCCTTGTGTGCCAAACCTACTTTGAGGAGGCTCTTTCCAAGAAATGACCCCAGGGCTCAACATATAACTAGAGGGGTAGGACTAGCACCCGGATCACATCAATATTCACCAACATGTGTGCCGGCAACCCTGCCCCTCTAGTCCATCCTCCGTCATAGTTTTTGTTGTGCTTGGAGAAGCCCTGCGGAGATTGTTCTTCACCACCACCGTCACCATGCCATCATGCTGCTGAAACTCATCTTCTACTTCGCCTCTCTTGCTGGATCGAGAAGGCGAGGATGTCATCGACCTAAACATGTGCTGAACATGGAGGTGACGTCACTACAAAAAAATACAATTCCATGATGATACGTGTTTGTCACAGTAGGTTGCATTTTCTGTCATGCATGTACATCCATGATGATTTTATGACAGAATCAAGATAGTCATACATGTGCTGTCATAGAAGTGTTCCATGACATTACCAAAATTATCATCACGAAAGTGTCCACTTCCATGATGATAAATCGCGCTTCACAGAAGTGCTTTCGTCAAGGGTGACCGACACGTGGCATCCACCGTAACGGAACGTCGTTAAGCTATCGGGTCGGGTTTTGGATCTGATAACTCATTAACAACCCCGACCAATGGGATTCCATGTGTAAAATCATCATTGGCTGGAGGAGACACGTGTCAGGTCCGTGTTGGCACAGGTGTCACTCATCCAATGGGCGAGACGCGCCTATGATATGTTGGCACGTGGACTGGCCCATCAAGTTTAAATGGGCCGGCCCAACTGAAGGCCCACAAGATTTTGCGGACCATAATGGGCCGGCCTAGCTAAAGGCCCACGAGATTTTGCGGACCATATTGGGCTGGCCCAGCTAAAGGCCCACAAGATTTTGCGGGCCAAAATGGGCCGGCCCAGGTAAAGGCCCACAAGATTTTTGTCTGCCATAATGGGCCGGAGCAGGTAAAGGCCCACAAGATTCTTGTGGATCATAATGGGCCGGCCCAGCTAAAGGCCCACGAGATTTCACCGACATTAATGGGCTGGCCCAGCTGTAGGGCACAAGATTTTGAGGACCCTATTAGGCCGGCCCATTAACTGGCTGCCATGTTTTGTGCCATATGCCAACCCATATTTGATCCGGTCCATTAATGGCCTGCCACGCTCCGGGCCTAATAGTGGCCCATATGAGATCCGGCCCGTTAAAACCCTACCAGATTCCGGGCCAAATTACGGCCCAGATCAGGTCTGGCCCTTTAAGAGGCTTTGGGCTCAATTATGGCCCATATCAGATTCAGCCCGTCAACTAGACACTATGCTTTTGGGCCCACTTGCTAAAGGCCCACTTAGTAATTCGTCCTTATATTAGTTTTGGCCTGTTAAGAGCCCATTTAACATTTCGGCCCTATATTAATTTCGGCCTGTTAAAAGCCCGTCATATAGTTGGGCCTAACTACGGCCCGGTTTGCATCCAGCCTGCTCGCAGCCGATATCTGATTGGGCCAACCAAGGACCGAGACAATTTTGGCTTGTTAAAAGCCCGTGATTTGATTCGCACAATCATGGGTCGGGGTTCATTTCGGGCTGCTGCCGGCCCGTGAGCTGTTCGGCACGTTTGAGGCCCAACCTACATCGTGATTGCATGACGACCCGATTATGTACCGTAATTTTACGGTTTGGCCGGTTTACTACGAAGACATGATATATATACACTAAAATAACTGCAGCATCGTGAATAAGAAAAAACCTGGACTATACAATAAAGAAATTACGACATATTACATCCACTGGTCATCAAAGTTCACCACTATGATAATAAAGCACAAGCAGACAGCAGATTACATACACTGGGCATCAAAGATCGCCACCAGTGAAAATAAACACGCCGACAAAATAATATACAAAACCGACATCACTTCAACAGAGTTCAAGAAAGGTTAGCCCTACTGGGGAGCTGCAGCGCAAGCAGCTGAGCAAGATGATTAGACTGCGCTTGTTCAACACTTATATCTTCCTCACTCTGAAAGATAAACAAGCAGACAGATGACAGGTTTTGCACATAAAAGTATCAGTGCCGACAATTCATCACATTTCTTACTGACGAATAAAGTGACATAGTTTAAAATTGCATTAACACAATATGGTATTGTTCAGGTCAAGACATGGCAGGAAATGACATTGTGAAGGAGTTGGCAACTTCACGACACCACTGGATTACAGATCAAGAACTCATAAGTATCAATGGTTAGTGTGCTGTCAATTTATACGATTTCAGATTGGCAAATAAAGAGATGGTTTAAATAATAGTAGAATGATATGACATTGTTCATAGTTAAGACATTGCAGAATATGACATTGTGCTGTAGTGGGTAGGTTCACCACACCACTGGATTACAGATGAAGAACAGAAGCATACATGCAGTGCAAAAGAAGATCACTTGTTCTGTATAGTTTAATTTACATGGTATGAAGAAGGAACTTGGTTGTACAACTGAAAACTTAAATTGAGAAAGGACAAACTTTTGATTATGAACTACATAATAAACTTTAAACAAGCAATTTGATGCAAACACCAAAAATAAACAGCTGTTGCAGTCATGCCAAACCAAATATATACAACAAAGTTTGAAGGCTTGAGATGGACAAACTTACATTATTGGTGAAGACAGGCTCTATAAAGGCCTTGTCCATGCTGATGGGGGGGGGGGGGTAATTCAAGAAGTTTACCACAGAATCTTCTTCAAAAACATTTTGTTAAGAGTAAATATAGATGTGATAATATATGAAAAAATGGAGAATATTTAAGATAAGATGAAGAGTGATGCTACATAACCAAGTAGCTATAAATGTAAGTGCAGCGATACATGCAAAAGGTATAGCCAAGTGCAATGCACAACTAAACTTCTTCAGTACCAACCTTATGGTAAGAGTAAATATAGATCTGATGTGTAGAAAATGGAGGGCAAAGGAAAATAAGCTGCAGAGTGATGGTACATGAACAACTACCTGTCATTATAAGTACACTGATAAAGGATAGCATGTACTTACAAGAACAATGCAGAGCTAAAAAAACATTGGCATTCGATATATTCTACCCTAATGTAACCATTAATAAAGATCAGATAATTTCGAGCAAACAATTGATAAGCAAGCTATCATGCATACTGCTGTCACATAATGAACCAGGTATGTATGCAAGTACAATGATACAGGACAAAAGGTACTAACAAGAGCAAAGCAGCGGGCAGCATATTTGCAATATCTTGTCGTTCTTGTCAAACCGGAATTCTTCTTCGAGCAGATTTCCTGAAAAAATGATCCGTAAGGCACATGCGGAAAGCAGAAGTTCAAATTGTCATGTGATTTCATAGACAGTACCTCATCCTGGGAATGAGACCAATGCATGACAAGGTTTTTCCATTCAATGTCTTCTAAATTTAGCACAGGAGACTTCACCGGAAATTCGTTTATAGACTTGCCATCAAAGTGTGATTTCCTAAGGTAACACCGATACTGATGTAATGCTTCCTTGAACAGCACAAGCAAGCTTTGCTCGTCATGACTATCCAGATTGACCCTCGCCTAGTTACAACAATGTAATGTAAATCATTGATGTGTTAAATCAGCAGAAAACATGAAAATAATAACCATGAATAATAGCACTTACACGTAAGTTGGACAGGAAGATGTGAAAATGGTGTTTGTCTTCACAATAATCTTCCCATGATGGGAATATATGCACGTAGTCCCTAACAACATTGAAAGCATTATCTTTTAAACTGGGAATAAATGGAATGGGGTTCCAATCTGCAGGAATTGGTCATCTCTGCAGTTGGGATAGGTCTTCGACCGGTGGACTTGTTGTACTTTTTGCTGGAGTGGGATTTTTCTATGGTACAACTGGTGCTATGGCAAATGAAATCAGTATGCCTTTTGCTGGAGTGCAGGTCCCGTGTGGTGGGGCTAGTGGTGAGGCCAGTGAAGTATGGGTACAGTCTTCTGGAGACGGTCCTACGTTTTGTGTCACTGGTTGTACAGCCAATATAAGTGGGGTGTTGTCTGATTTCTCCGGCACCACCACGTTGTTGCTGGTGCTCCTTCAGGTTCGGCAATCACCCTCTTCCTTTTTGATGTCTGATGCACAAGAATAACATTTGAGTGGAAAACATGGTATGATGACAGATGGAATATGTATTGATAACGGATGGGCATGGCATCTCGACATATATGATGAGTAAACTAAGCAGATGGCGGTGCGACAAAGTAGAAGAAATGCAAGACAACATATGCAAGATACCTGCAATCAATAAAACATTGCCAAATTAGAACAGGCACCTTGATGGGTGAATAGGATGGGCCATCTGTCTCTGACTCCTCGAGGTTAGAATAGTCATTAGGATCATATTCTGAATAAGAATCAACATGTGGGGAGCGTATGAGTTTCATTGCATCCAGAATGGCACTCAATGCCTTGGTGCCAATTTTGTAAGTCATTGCAGTGTTTAGCTTCAAGAGTGGACTGCTGCTAGTGCGACACAAAGCAGCTACACAGATCATAGTGTAGATATAACGGGAAAACCTTAAGCATCAGAGTAAAATCAGCAAAGTGGAACTTGCTGGAATATATGTGCTAGTATTGCTGGTACGGTTAGAAAGGCTTCGGATACCAGCTCTCTTCAAGTGAAGGTGTGGTACTATTAATATCAGTGTAACTCTCAAAGGCGACACAACTCCACGCATTTCCATGCTATTCTTATAGGATTCAAGTGGGCAGGCCACTACAAATCCTATTCCTATGTTTACAAGATCCTACGAATCAAAGAGGCTCAAAGTGTCCATCACAACCGACCGTATAGGCCCCTACACTGCAAATGTGTGACGCCCCCGATTTGACCGTACACTAATCATACACGCAAATGTGTACGATCAAGATCAAGGACTCACGGGAAGATATTACAACACAACTCTAGACACAAAATAAAATAATACAACCTTTATATTACAAGCCAGGGGCCTCGAGGGCTCGAATACATAAGCTTGAAAGCACAAGAGTGAGCAGAAGCAATAATATCTGAGTACAGACATAAGTTAAACAAGTTTGCCTTAAGAAGGCTAGCACAAAAGTAGCAACGATTGAAAAGGCGAGGCCTCCTGCCTGGGACCTCCTAACTACTCCTCGAAGCCGAACTCCACGTAGAATCATCCTCGGGATCCTCTGGCTCTTGGACTCCATCATATGATCGCAATAACCGGGAAAAGGGGGAAAAGGAAGTAGCAAAGCAACCGTGAGTACTCATCCAAAGTACTCGCAAGAAAGGATCTACACTACATATGCATTGGTATCAATGAAAGGGGTAGTATCTGTGGACTGAACTGCAGAATGCCAGAATAAGAGGGGGATAGCTAGTCCTATCGAAGACTACGCTTCTGGCGGCCTCCATCTTGAAGCATATAGAAGAGAGTAGATGGTAAGTTCACCAAGTATCGTCGTATAGCATAATCCTACCCGGCGATCCTCTCCTTGTCACCCTGTTAGAGAGCGATCACCGGGTTGTATTTGGCAGTTGGAAGGGTGAGTTTTAATAAGTAACCGGTTCTAGTTGTCATAAGGTCAAGCTACAACTTTGGGTCGTCCTTTTACCGAGGGACACGGTTATTCGAATAGATAAACTTCCCTGCAGGGGTGCACCACATTTCCCAACACGCTCGATCCCTTTTGGCCGGACACACTTTTCTGTGTCATGTCTGGCCTCAGAAGATCAACACGTCGCAGCCCCACCTAGGCACAATAGAGAGGTCAGCATGTCGGTCTAAATCCTAAGCGCGCAGGGGTCTGGGCCCATCACCCATTGCACACCTGCACGTTGTGTACGTGGCCGGTGAGCAGACCTAGCAATCTCCATTACAAAGGAAGTTGCGTTACGCTGGCCAACCCGGTGTGTGCTGCTCAGTCGCTGATGTCACAAAGGCTTCGGCTGATACCACGACATTGAGTGCCCATAACTGTTCCCGCATAGTTGGTTAGTGCGTATAGGCCAGTGGCCAGACTCAGATCAAATACCAAGATCTCGTTCAGCATGTTAACTTGAAGTAACCACGAACGCCGACTAGGGCCAGGCCCACCTCTATCCTAGGTGGTCTCAACCTGCCCTATTGCTCCACCTCGAAGTAACAGTCAGGGGCCGTCGGGAAGTCAGGCCCACCACTACCTGGATGGAGCCACCTGCCCCTTCAGCCCCCACATCAGAATCACTTGCGGGTACTCAACGAGCCGACCCGACTTTAGTCACCACATGATAGTATGTATATATGTATAAGTATATACCCGTAATCACCTCCCGAGTGATCACGGCCGAATAATATGGCATGGTAGATGGACAAGAATGTAGGGCCAATGATGATAAATTAGCATCCCATACTAAGCATTAGGATTGCAGGTAAAGGTAACAACAGTAGTAGCAAGGACAGGCTATGCATCAGGAAAGGATAATGGAAAGCAGTTACATGCTACACTTTTCTAATGCAAGCAGTAGAGAGAAGAATAGGTGATATCTGGTGATCAAAGGGGGGGCTTGCCTGGTTGCTCTGGCAAGAAGGAAGGGTCGTCAACACCGTAGTCGAACCGGGGGTCGCCGGCAGTCTAGGGGTCTACCGGAAAGAAGTAAGAGAGGGGAACACAATAAATAATGGAGCAATCAAAGCATCACAAAGCATACCATGGCAATACACGGTGCCAGGGTTGAGCTAACGCGGGGATAGGTGATACCGGCGAAAGGGGAAAACATCCGGGAAAATGTTCCCGGTGTTTGGCATGTTTGGACAGATGAAACGGAGGTGGATTGTTGCATGTTCCCTATGCTAGGGGCATGTGGCGGACGAACAGATTGCGTATTCGGATTCGTCTCGTCGTTCTGAGCAACTTTCATGTGCAAAGTATTTTCATCCGGGTTACAGATTATTTTATATTAATTTTCAAAGTTTAATCATTTTCTGTGTTTATTTTTAATTCGAGATATTAAATGGGCTAATATGCTAAGTACACACAGGTGTGTACCCACCAAAGGCAGACATGTGGGGCCCCAGTAAAAGTCAACAGTCAAGTATTGACTGGTCAAAAATGTTAGTTGGGACCCACTTGTCATTGCCTCAGATATTTTAACTTGATTTATCTATTTCAATCTAACAGTGGTTCGTGCATGCCATTGGCATCGATTAGACTAAATAACCTAACCACTAATTGCTACCTATTCCTAATTAACTAGGCACTCTCACTCACACACTCAATGCACACAGCACACGCGCACGCATGCTGGCCATGGCCACCAGCAGCAGCAAGCATCGCACGGCAGCGGCAGCAATAGGTAGCAGCGAATAGCAGCAAAGCGTCAGCTGAAGCAGTGGCTAGGCAGCGGTCGGATGGGCACGCGCGCTGGCATGCGTGGGCGCGCGCCAACGGCAGCAGCCGCGCGTGAGTGCGGGCAAGCACGTGCGGGGCACAAGAGGCTGCGGCCAGGGGCCTGCGAGGGTGCAACCACGCCGCAAGGAGCGGGCGCGGTCAACGGCGTGAGGGCGCTAGCATCTACATCGCGGGGCCAGAGGAGGTGAGGAGCGGGCGACTGCGGGCAGGCGGCAGCGGCAGAAGTGGCAGTCAATGGCGGGCATAGCGCGGTCTAGGCGCGGACCAGACGAGGAAAGGGCGTGGTCAGGACTCACGGACGTGGAGCTCCGGCGGTCCGGCCATGACAGCCGAATAGCGGGGCAGCGGCTAAACGGTGATGGAACGGGCAGGGTAAAGGGGAATCCCAAGGATGGGCTCACCGCAGTGCGGATGACGAGCTCGGGGAGACCGGAGACGGGCCGAAGAGGCGGTTGTGATGTCGAGATGCGGCGGTCATAGGAAGAAGATGAAGACTGCGTCGACTTCAGGGAGGAAGGAGACGGCGTAGGCATCGCTGCGCAACTCCACCGGTCGGCCTCGGTCATGTGGACAGCTCGACGAAGCCCAGGGAGGGCGTTGGCCATGGCCACGGTGGAGTGACAGCGGTGGCAGCGCTCGGTGGATCTTGAGGAGGGGGAAGGGAGAGGAGTGGGGGCGACTGGAGCAGAGTAGGCGAGGGGGCCGATGCGTTGGAGAGCTGACGGCCTTATCCTCCTCCCAGCATCGCCGGCGAGGCGGTCGGGTGGGAGCGCGTCCGGGCGCCCGGTCAGAGGAGCAGTGTGGGGTTTGAGCTGGGCCGGCTCTAGTGGCTTCAGTCCAGGGAAGAGGGGGATTGTTTACCTTTTTTTAATCTTTTTAGCTTTTGTTTATTTTTCTTTTACTGTCTATTAGTTTCCTATTTTGTTTTCTAATTAGTTTAGTTTTATTAAATATAAAAATAGTACCTAAATTAGCATTACCAAATATACCACTGCCAATATTATTTCGGCATTTAATTAAAATAGTTCGTAAATTTATAATTCTAGAAAGGCATTTACTTATTTGTTTTAACCAGTGTTTTAATTATTATAGGGCATTAAACCATTTTAAAAAAATGTTGGTTCACCACCATAATTAGTTATGGAATATTTGGATTTTTAATTTGAATTGGAATCGGTTTTGAACTAACGTGAGATTAGTAACAGTAATCGAGGTGACGTGGTATCATTAGCAGAGGTTCACTATAGCTTAAGTATCTGGGCGTCACAATTCTCCTCCACTACAAGAAATCTCGTCCCGAGATTTTAGGAGGTGAAGTGAGGGGGGAATTCTAGTTACGGAATCTAATGGATCTTCTCGATCTTAGTTGCTCTTCTCAACGAGGTCGATCCACCACTTGATGTCTTCGTTCCTCTGTTTCGAGCCATCATGATGAAGTCGTCATCCTTTCTTTGGAAACTCCATCGTACTTACGAAAGAATAAAGGGGGAGCATTCCGGTAGAACGGAACTCCACAAGGTGGCTATCTTGGTTTATAACTCAGGGAATGTCCTAGAAAGTAACTCTCGAATGGAAACTTAAGACAATATCGAGAGCAAAGTAAGTAGGTACCATGAGTAGTTTCGAGCGGGTAGGCAATCGTTCGATGCCTGAAATAAAGTGTGTACAGGAGAGTCAGATTTTGATCCTGTGGAACTGTGGGTTATGGGCCCACCATGTGGTTTAAAAATAGAAAGGGTGCTGATATTTTGCACAATCATGATAACAAGGCATGTTAGAGGATAGCCTGCCAGTTATGTCGGCAACACGTTGGTACCAAGGGCGAGGGATGAAGAGAACCATTTTCCTGCTTGTTGAACGAGGCGGACCAATAGGCAAAGTTCTCGTCCATCGGTGGTTACCAGAATGTAATCAACAATAGTAACAAGGTCTTACTGACAAAGTTGTTGTAGCGACCCGACCTCAGATGGTCAAGTCTCTGTGCTTCAGTGTCATCCCTGGATCGGTAATGCTGACACACACAGTACTCGAAGGATTTATAACAGAGTAGCAATCACATGCTTATTACATCAAATGTCTCAAAAGAGAACTTATTACAGAAATATGGCTTAAGGCCATCTAATACGATAACAGCGGAAGGCTTGGAAGATAAAGTGAGTCCATCAACTCCAACGGCATAGCTGAGGTGCACGGCAACGACTAACGTACCTTACTCCTCGTCTGAAAAGTCTGCAACAGAATACGTTGCAGCCCGAAAATGGGCCAGCACATGGAATATGCTGGCAAAGTAACACAGTAGAGCAAGAACAGAATAATGCTATCACTACATGCATATTTGGCTGGAGGAAAGCTTTATGGTTACAGTTTTGCGAAAAGCCAATTTTTCCCCTACGACAAAGGAATAGATTTTAATTTAACTATCATGGTGGTTGAACAACATTGAGAAGGTTCCTCCAACTCAATCCCAATTAAAGTGATTAACAACCCAACAATATTAGTGAAACATGATGAGATACTTGTGATAACCCAAGTACTAGATACTCAAGAATTGTCCAACCGGGGACACGACTAACCATGATTAGATTGTACACTCTGCAGAGGTTTGCGCACTTTTCCCCACAAGACTCGATCGCCTCTGTTGGATTTCTCGCACTACAGGGTGTTTGAGAAACGGATGACCGAGACGTAGTCTTTCAGAAACATTAACTCTCTACTCCGGACAGACCATACCAAACCTACATCCCACTACCTGCTGATCTGCCTTTTCAAGAGCTTCACGTAACTTACTCAACTATGCTAGAGCCCATAATAGCTTGTGGCTGCACACAGAAGTTTCTAGCATGAATCATCTCAGTTCCCTTTGAGCTTGGGTGGCGGTCCATAGGAAGATCACACGGGTACTTCGGGATTTCCAAAAAAAATACAGGCAACATTGGGTACTCCAGGTGCCTCAATCCACCCAGTTGTTTGATTAAGTTGCCACCTTAAGTTGAACCGTTAATTTAACAAACTCACATCTGTCATGGATTTCACTCAAACCCAAACCACGTCTACGAGCATAGCATATTAATATAAGCAACGCGTAGAGTAACTCCCAAGGGTTTGAATGTAACAGGGCAATAGGTTCTACCTCATAAACTACTTCCCAAGCCACAAGTTAATGACATCCTAATCATGCAATGTTTGAGGATTGGAACTAATGCATAAAAACTGGGTGATAAAGGGGTATGATCAAAGTGTTACTTGCCTTGCTGACGATCTGCGAAACCTAGGGACTCGTAGTAGCACGCTTCACACTTTGGGTGTTCTATCGCAAGCAAACAATAGCATACATAAGTAACAAGCAACGATTCACAAAAAAAACTCAAATAAAAGAGGGTTGACCAGAAGTTTAAACTTAAGAACTCCGGGTCGCAAAAAAATCAAAACAAATGGAGCAACGAAACTCAAACGGCGAAAGAAAGAACCTTCGTTTACTAATCTGAATCTAGGTCAAATTTTATAGTAGCAAAAACTTGTTTGAGTTGGTTAAACGCAAAGAGGGTTTCGGGACGAAACTCTAGGCGCTTGAATCGCCTGATTCCGACTAACGAGCGAAAAGATAAACAGAAACTAAGATCGGATCAGAAATCGCGATCAGAAAAATCGCGGAATAAATCCGTTAAAAGAAAACTCACGAACAGACTAACGAACGAGTGTTTGTTAGCTGCAACTAACGGGCGAAAACCGTTAGTTAAAACGAACGTACGGACGAACGTCCGCTAACTAGAAGAACTGAGAAAGACCGGCGAATCCAAAAAAACGGATCTAGTTTTTTTTTTAAACCGAACGGTTTTAAAAAAACCGGCGGCGGAGTCCAGTGGCTACCTCCGGCGAGGGGGCTCCGGTGAGGCAGGGCGGCGGCGGGGCAGCGGCTCATGGGGGCAGCGGCGCGGGGCTGCGGCGGCGGCGGCAAGCGACAGCGGCGGCGGCTAGCGCGGGCGGCGGCGGCGGGGCTGGCGGCGGTTGCGGTGGTGGTGCGGTGTTGGGGGCGGGGGTGGCGGCGTATATAAAGGGGGCGGGGGCGGCGACTTGGAGGAGGGGGCAAGGCGTGGTGGAGGCGGAGTCCAACTCGGACTCCGGTCCGAGTGGCGGCGGCGGCAGCGCGCACGCGCAGGAGGCTGCGGCGACGGTGGCTGGGTCGGCCTGGCTCGGCGTCGGGCGCAGGAACTTTTTTTTAAATAATTTCGCCGACCGAAATAAAATCCTAAAAAATAAATAAAAATCTAAAAATGCTAAAATAATTTTTCACCGCCTAAATAAAATATTTAGAACGAGATGAACATTTTCTTGGCCCTAAAATGCAATTTTGAAAAACATGCAATTTTTCTAATGCAAACAAAATTGCAATAAAATCCAAATAAAACAAATATTTGATTTTAATATTTTCCCTCCAATATTTCAATTATATTGGAGAAGTCATATTATCTCCTCTCATATATTTTAGTATGAAATATTTTTGGAGAGAAAATAACTAAAACCAAAATGCTCGTTTCAAAATTTGATAAAAATCAAATTTGAAAACCGGGAAATCCCCAACTCTCTCCGAGGGTCCTTGAGTTGCTTAGGATTTTGAGGATCGCGAGACGAAATGCGAATAAAATATGATATGCATGGATGACTATGTATAACATTCCAAATTGAAAATTTGGGATGTTACAGCTGTATACCGAGGTGTTTACATAAGCAGTGAATTATTACTACTTAGTTTATATAGATCACAAGAAAGGTCAAACAAACCAATGTAAAGGAAAATGTGATCATCAGGTTAAACAGAACAATGGAAAGGAAAAAAAATGTGTTTAAACACATATTTCAGGGGTATATCCTTCCCAAGGACAAGCAGAGCATGATATCCATGACAGGATATAACATAGAAAACCCGTTAGGAAAGGGGAGAGAAATATCATGACATTACTCATACAATGGTGTTTGGATAATTTAGCAAGAAACATTTACATTGGGCTTCAAATGTTCTGGTGGAAAATCGGAGTACCACAAACATGTTTCGAGATAGCATTGACATGGTCTGCAAGCAAAGGTCAGACTTTGGATACACAAGGGATCCATCATGATAACCTTATTAAACAAGGCATTTAATTTCCTCATGGAAAATGGTTAACCTTGTTAAAAAGGAAACTATAACAACAGGGCCTCGGGCCAGGTGTGCTAGGCACAACATCACCTTACTAGGTCACATAAAGACTAACATTATAACTCTTGGAAGGATGTTCCAACCATCATATCTGACCGAGATTCAGATCTGATTGTTGTCAGGATAACATAGACTCAGGATGCCTGAGAAGAAAGGTGTAACACAAATTGACGAGATGACATTGTAAGGTTCTCGAGAATTAAACTATGGAAGCGAGTTCCGAAACAAGAGTTCATCAGTAAACTAACGAGAGGATGAGGATGTGGCTGATGGAATCAACGACAATTCATCGAGATTAACAAAAGATGGATTTCCACAACTATGTGAACAAGGAGATAACATTTGTCAGATCAAATGGTATAATGATGTATGCTCGAGGAAAGCATACACAATTAAACATTGGTTGAAATGTGTGCCCAAAATATAGGCATAGGTAGCATGATCAGTGTTAGAATGGTGATTCGATAACCAATGGTCTAAGAATGAAATGGCGACCATTAACTTCAAAGCAATAGGGTGGCTAGAAGTTTTGCATTCGCACGTCATAGTTCAATTGTCAGTTTCCTGAGTAAGAAACAAAACGGGGAGCAAGGAATGAACTGTGATGGCAAGAAGTATCACAAGTATCAAGAATTTTTAAGAGGTGGTGAAATTCTCACGACATTCCTGACATAAAAGATGGTAATACTCCAAGGTAAAGAAGAACAAATGCTTGATAGAAAGGAACTCAAGGTACTACATGAAACATGAACAAGTTTGTGTTGGAGGGAGGGCAATAAAGTGGCCGATGATAACACAAATAATCGACGGGCAAGGATGGTATTTCTTATCAAGAATTCGATAGATATCTCGAAAGAACCCAGAATGTTGATGATGATCATGACACCATTGTCGAGAGATTTCATGAAGATGTAATCGATCAGCGATGACATCAAGTCAAAGGAATGATGAAGCCAAAGGTTATTGGAACCATAGATACGACACAAACTCGAAATCAAGCTTGTTGTTTGAGGTGAAACCATAAGACCAGGAAGATCGACGTAAGCTTAGCTCATCATGGAAAGTTGTGCTCTGGGAATAAGGACCAGGTAGCACAGTTTAATCTTTAACATGACGATGATGATGTAGCCAATCGGCTGGGAATGACATCAATGAGTACAACTCGCAGGTAATAAGGATTACAAAGAGTAGTTGAACCGTAGGGAGGAATTGATTCAGTTATCGGTGTTTCGAGTGACAAACAACTCAAAACCCGAAGAAAATTGGAATCAGTGAGAAATAATAGTTGATGAAGAACTCACAAGAAGTTACGTAGTTCAGTGATATTCTCGGGATACCAGAGTGTAATACTCGATGGTACGGCAGAGTAGACGGTGGACACGTGAAATGATCTGGAGAAGACAAGTAAGACAAGTACTTCATCTTGTCTGAGAAATGGAATCAAAGGAGAACAATCATGGTTGGAACCGCAGACTAAGGCATAGCCTAGTGGTTGGAAGGGGCTGATGCCTTCCCACCCACCCAGGTTCAAGGCATGGTACTTGCAATTTGGGGTTGTTGCACCAATTATACTGTAGGGGGTTCCCTTACCGTCTTTCTATCAAAAAAAATCATGGTTGGAACCACGGCAAAGGACCAAACATGGATACTAGATGAACTTATATCAGGGAAATAGTTAGTATTACAAGAAGTTTCCATGATAGGATCTACATCGTGTCCATGGGCATGAACACAAGTTCAAGGTCGACTCCCACTTCTTCAATGTATAACCTGCCATTCACCTCTCGCTTTTCGAAAATGACATTCATTGTTGAAAGTTTTACTTGGTGCAATACCAGATAAGTATGACCCGTGAAATCATTCGGGTTCACACAGATTAAGGAAGGCATAGGTCCAACCCATCAAGGCATCGTAGAAACATATACCATAAACTTCAGGAGTAAATAATACAAGCTCAAAAGTACAACATGGTCGACAAATCAAAGGATACAACTTACCAAAGCCATTATGTATCTGAGGAAAGGCTCACAAGCTTATTGAATATGAACGACATTGTCGGATAAAATCTGACAAAGGGTCTGGTGGTCCACAAGGGATCTGATGTGAGCATCGGTACTCAACCTAAGGAAGAAGGAATGCAAGGAAATCAGATTATAGAAATAACTGACTAACTCAAGCTCAAATGCAAAGGAATTATTAATTCCAAGACAAGGGGTCAGAAGCAATGCTCTGATTAGGGATGGATAAGATGAATAGCCTTAGGGGTACAATCGACAACTATTTGATTGGTCGAGATCCAGCTCATGTTTAAAATGGCATCTGAGTTGGAAGAAAGAATTCTAAGATTCTCCTGAGGATTGCAAGCAATCGCAACATATTGAATCAATGGACTCAAAATTATAATGACAATGGATGCCGACAAGATTAATAGACTTATGGGATTAATCGTAATGCTTGTAAGCAAGAATTTCAAAAGCAATAGGTTGTTGAGGATCTTCGGAAGATCGAATGGCAATTCGAAGACTTCTGTGAAATACATTGATCAACTGAGGATGATCGGATACTCGATAAGTATGAGAAATTATCCGTAGGGGTATTCAGGTGGTAAAGAAATACAAGGCGGTAGGCACAAAGGATTCTCAGACTATCAAAGAATTTTTCAGGGTATCAAGTAATATCAAGGGCAACTGGGGATGAAGATATGAACGACAAGTGTAAGTAGTTATCCACAAGGATTTATCGATGAAAGAGAATTGCAAAAGCGATGGCAGAAGTCTCGAGAGAACATCATAGACTACAGAATCTTCTGGTGCAGCAGGCGATCATCTGAAACGAGGGGCTCTCCAGGAGAAAGTATTATCGAGAACCTAAAGTTAGATTTAGTAAAACTATTTTAACCCGAATAGAAGAGAGATCAGAGTCCCAGACTATAGACGAGGAATAAAAGATTCTAATACCACCCAAATGGCGACGTGAGCCCATAAGACACACAACCATGTTAGTAAAAAGTTTTGCAATGTCTAGACTCAACTTCGGCCAAGGAGTGTGGAAGGGGGTTTCCTACAGGCAGTCGGCTGTGATACCAACTTGTGACACCCCCAATTTGACCGTACACTAATCATACACGCAAATGTGTATGATCAAGATCAAGGACTCACGGGAAGATATCACAACACAACTCTAGACTCAAAATAAAATAATACAAGCTTTATATTACAAGCCAGGGGCCTCGAGGGCTCGAATACATAAGCTTGAAAGCACAAGAGTCAGCAGAAGCAATAATATCTGAGTACAGACATAAGTTAAACAAGTTTGCCTTAAGAAGGTTAGCACAAAAGTAGCAATAATCGAAAAGGCGAGGCCTCCTGCCTGGGACCTCCTAACTACTCCTCAAAGCCGAACTCCACATAGAATCATCCTTGGGATCCTCTGGCTCCTGGACTCCATCATATGATTGCAATAACCAGGAAAGGGGGAAAAGGAAGTAGCAAAGAAACCGTGAGTACTCATCCAAAGCACTCACAAGCAAGGATCTACACTACATATGCATTGGTATCAATGAAAGGGGTAGTATCTGTGGACTGAACTATAGAATGCCAGAATAAGAGGGGGATAGCTAGTTCTATCGAAGACTACGCTTCTGGCGGCCTCCATCTTGAAGCATATAGAAGAGAGTAGATGGTAAGTTCAACAAGTATCATCGTATAGCATAATCCTACCCGGTGATCCTCTCCTCGTCGCCCTGTTAGAGAGCGATCACCGGGTTGTATCTGGCACTTGGAAGGGTGTGTTTTATTAAGTAACCGGTTCTAGTTGTCATAAGGTCAAGGTACAACTTCGGGTCATCCTTTTACTGAGGGACACGGTTATTCAAATAGATAAACTTCCCTGCAGGGGTGCACCACATTTCCCAACACGCTCGATCCCTTTTGGTCGGACACAATTTTCTGGGTGATGTCCGGCCTCGGAAGATCAACACGTCGCAGCCCCACCTAGGCACAACAGAGAGGTCAGCATGCCGGTCTAAATCCTAAGCGCGCAGGGGTCTGGGCCCATCGCCCATTGCACACCTGCATGTTGCGTACGCGTCCGGTGAGCAGACCTAGCAATCTCCATTACAAAGGAAGTCGCGTTACCCGGTCCAACCCGGCGCGCGCAGCTCAGTCGCTGACGTCACAAAGGCTTCGGCTGATACCACGATGTCGAGTGCCCATAATTGTTCCCGCGTAGTTGGTTAGTGCGTAGAGGCCAGTGGCTAGACTCAGATCAAATACCAAGATCTCATTAAGCGTGTTATCTTGAAGTAACCACAAACGCCGACCAGGGCCAGACCCACCTCTCTCCTAGGTGGTCTCAACCTGCCCTGTCGCTTCGCCTCAAAGTAACAGTCGGGGGCCGTCGAGAACTCAGGCCCACCACTACCTGGATGGAGCCACCTGCCCCTTCAGCCCCCACATTAGAATCACTTACGAGTACTCAACGAGCCGACCCGACTTTAGTCACCACCTGTATAGTATGTATATATGTACAAGTATATACCCGTAATCACCTCCCGAATGATCACGGCCCGATCATATAGCATGGCAGATAGACAAGAATGTAGGTCTACTGATGATAAACTAGCATCCTATACTAAGCATTAGGATTGCACGTAAAGGTAACAACAGTAGTAGCAAGGATAGGCTATGCATCAGGATAGGATAATGGATAGCAGTAACATGCTACACTTTTCTAATGCAAGCAGTAGAGACAAGAATAGGCGATATCTGCTGATCAAAGGGGGGGCTTGCTTTGTTGCTCTGGCAAGAAGGAAGGGTCGTCAACACCGTAGTCGAACTGGGGGTCGCCGGCAGTCTAGGGGTCTACCGGAAAGAAGTAACAGAGGGGAACACAATAAAATAACGAAGCAATCAAAGCATCACAAAGCATAACATGGCAATACGCGGTGCCAGGGTTGAGCTAATGCGGGGATAGGTGATACCGGCGAAAGGGGAAAACATCCGGGAAAATATTCCTGGTGTTTGGCATGTTTGGACAGATGAAACAGAGGTGGATTGTTGCATGTTCGCTATGCTAGGGGCGTGTGGCGGACGAACATATTGCATATTCGGATTCGTCTCGTCGTTCTGAGCAACTTTCACATACAAAGTATTTTCATCCGAGTTACAGATTATTTTATATTAATGTTCAAAATTTAATCATTTTCTGTGTTTATGTTTAATTCGAGATATTAAATGGGCTAATATGCTAAGTATACACAGGTGTGTACCCACCAAAGGCAGACGTGTGGGGCCCCGGTCAAAGTGAACAGTCAAGTATTGACTGGTCAAAAATGTCATTTGGGACCCACTTGTCATTTCCTCAGATATTTTAACTTGATCTATTCATTTCAATCTAACAGTGGTTCGTGCATGCCATTGGCATAGATAAGACTAAATAACCTAACCACTAATTGCTACCTATTCCTAATTAACTAGGGACTCTCACGCACACACTCAACGCACACAGCACGCGCGCACGCATGCTGGCCATGGCCACCAGCAGCAGCAAGCAGCACACGGCAGCGGGAACAATAGGTAGCACCAAACAGCAGCAAAGCGTCAGCAGAAGCAGTGGCTAGGCAGCGGCCGGATGGGCACGCGCGCTGGCGTGCGTAGGCGTGCGCCAATGGCAGCAGCCGTGCGTGGGTGCGGGCAGGCACACACGGGGCACAAGATGCTGTGGCCAGGGGCCCGCGAGGTTGCAGCCACGGCGCAAGGCGCGGGCGCGGTCAACGACGCGAGGGCACGAGCATCTACAGCGCGGGGCCAGCGGAGGTGAGGAACGGGCGACTGCAGGCAGGCAGCAGCGGCAGAAGTGGCGGTCAATGGCAGGCATAGCATGGCCAAGGCGTGGACTAGACGAGGAAAGGGCGCAGTCAGGACTCACGGACGCGGAGCTCCGGCGGTCCGGCCATGGCAGCCGAACAACGGGGGCGGCAGCTAAACGGTGATGGAACGAGCAGGGTAAAGGGGAATCCGGAGGATGGGCTCACCGCGGTGCGGATGAAGAGCTCGGGGAGGCTGGAGACGGGCCGGAGAGGCGGTGGTGATGTCGAGATGCGGCGGTCAGAGGAAGAAGAAGAAGACTGCGTCGGCTTCGGGGAGGAAGGAGACGGTGTAGGCGTCGCTGCGCAACTCCACCGGTCGGCCTCGGTCGTGTGGAGGACGAGGGCGACACCGGGGAGGCCATAGGACAGCTCGACGAGGCCCAGGGAGGGCGTTGGCCATGGCCACGGTGGAGTGACGGCAGTGGCAGCGCTCGGTGGATCTGGAGGAGGGGGAAGGGAGTGGTGTGGGGGCGAGTGGAGGAGACACTACAACAAAACAGACTTTAAGTAACACAATCATGTAACAAATAGAAAAATGTATGACAAGGAAAATTACAGTAACACGTAATTTTTGTTGAACGACAACCAGTAACACACACTGTAACAGGCCCCAAAATGTGTTACAGAGATATTATGATAGTAACATATAAGTATGTGTTGGTACCAATATGTTACATAAATTTCAAACCAGTAGCATGTAAATATGTGTTGGTGCAGTATGTTACGAATTTTTAGTTATAGTGACACATAATCATGTGTTGATATAGCGTTACAAGCTCTAATATAGGGGGAAATAGAATAACTAAAATCAAGCGCATATATAGATCACCTACACCTTGACACATAGTTCCCACGTCTTAATATTATTTTTCTATAAATATGTTTTTGTTTTGGTAATAGAGTTTTCATTCTTTGGTCAATATGATATGAAAAAACAATACAATTTGGTTGTAAAGATCAAACTATTTCAATATGGTTGTAGTGAATATTCTATTAACCATATTTTTACATGAATTATATGTTGACTCAGCGACCATAAAAGCCAAATGCACAATTTAAAATGACCATATAAAATTAAGTATTTGACGACAATACTCACGAAGGAGTGGAAGACAACAACAAATGACAGCTTAACTTTTGAACATGGTTTTCGAAACTTGACCAAACCAACGGTTAGAACAGAAAAAACCGAAACCAAGGCATCATCCAATATTTTAGGTAAGTCAGTCTTTTAACAAAAAATAGTGAAATGTCAAAAAAATCATGTGTAAACTAGGAATTGAACCATTATCCTTGAGCCAAGTAATGCCCAATGGCCCAATACCAAATGGGCTTGTTGCAATTTGTGATTTAATAATGGATTACAACCAATAATAAGTGATTCCCCTAAAAAACAATAATAAGTGATTCATTTGGTGAGAGGTCAATTTTTTAGATAAGTAACTTAAATATTCTGTATTTTTCTCACTATTGAATCACTTTGTGCATTTTAAAACCGAACCAACAAATATAATGAAAATAAACCGAACCAATTTTTTTTACGGTTTTTATAGTTTCTAGTTTCAGTATGGTATTAACTTCCATAAGGTTTTGTTTTCTGTTTTTATGGTATACAACAAAAAAACAAACGGTTAGCCGAATTCAGTGAAGTAAAAAATATATTTATATTTCTTCAGGCGAATAACCATACTTAGTCAGTTTTATCTTCAAAACACTAAACATATCCATAACTAATAAGGCATGAATCCATGCATACATATATAGTCATATATGGTTTGTATAAGAAGAAAACAGTAATATAGTACTAATTTGCAATCTAGTAGATAGACCAGTGCATTACCAGCATGAAACATAGACAAGAAAGTTGTTCACGTGCTGGTCGTACTAATCTGCAATCTAGTAGATAGAGCATGCGAGGGGGCTGAGGCGTCGGAGAGCTGGTGGCCTTATCCTCCTCCCAGCGTCGCCGGCGAGGCGGTCGGGTGGGAGCGCATCCGGGTGCCCGGTCAGAGGAGCAGTGAGAGGAGGGGATCGACCGCGAGTGTGGGGGTTGGGCTGGGCCGGCTCTAGTGGCTTCAGTCCAGGGAACAGGGGGCTTGTTTACCTTTTTTTAATCTTTTCAGCTATTGTTTATTTTTCTTTTACTGTCTATTAGTTTCCTATTTTGTTTTCTAATTAGTTTAGTTTAATTAAATATAAAAATAGTACCTAAATTAGCATTACCAAATATACCACTGCCAATATTATTTTGGCATTTAATTAAAATAGTTTGTAATTTTATAATTCTAGAAAGGCATTTACTTATTTGTTTTAACCAGTGTTTTAATTATTATAGGGCATTAAACCATTTTAAAAAAAATGTTGGTTCACCACCATAATTAGTTATGGAATATTTGGCTCACTCCGAACAATGTAGTTTTAGTATTTGAAAACTTCTGTGGTTGCTTGATTTTTAATTTGAATTCGAATCGGTTTCGAACTAACGTGAGATTAGTAATAGTACTCGAGGTGACGTGGCATCATTAGCAGAGGTTCACTGTAGCTTAAGTATCTGGGCGTCAGAAAATGTCCCTGCTCATCTTCAGTACAAGGAACATACTGTACTACTATCATACTCCCTCCGTTCGAAAATATATGTCTTGGTAGAGATTTCCACTATGGATCACATACACATGTATCCAGATACATTTTAGAGTGTAGATTCACTCATTTTGCTCCATATGTAGTCCATGGTGGAATCTATACATAGAATTGTATTTAGGAACGGAGAGAGTACATATTAAAGAAGAACGGAAGAGGAACATGGTTAAGAAGAGCAAGCAGATTTTGGATGAAGATCCTACGTCTCCCAGCTGTCTCGACCACATGATGAACCAGAGCGCATTAAGAATGCAACTCCCAGCTGTCTCGACCATTTCAGGCGGTTGGATGAAGATCCTACGTCTCCTAACCCTTCTTGTTCCTCGTATCTTATTCTTCCCATACAGAACACCGCACGGGCTGCCGGCCGGACCACCGGCCCCCACCGCCTGTGTTCCTCCGCCAACCCCACCCCCACCCCCGCCCCAACCCCCACCCGCATCGAGTTTTCTTTGTTTGGCGAGGCCCCACAACCACCCGAGCCCCTTCGGTCACACCGGCAAACTCCGGCGAGCTCTGAAAAATTGACTGACCCAATTTTGAAATTTAGTCTACTATGATTTAACTAGTGTGGAATATAAAAGGGGAAAACCATAAGCATTGGGAGTATGGTGATGAGCGTGCCATGGCGGATCTGAAGGTGCAAACCGGACAAAGGCAACTTCGCAACCAAGACAAGAAATCAGAGTAAAGCAATGGCGATCTATTTTCTTGCTGCGATAAATAAGTTGAGCAGATACGAAAGAGTACCGCCTCTGGTGCGGCGCCATGTACGCATCTGCTGAGAATTTGACGGTGTTGCGGTAGCGATGGCTGTCGGCAGCGTGGAAGCAGATCTAGGAGGGTAGACGGTGGCGGCGGGGCGCGGTGGATGAGACGATCATAGGAGCGGCACCGACAAGGTGGACGACGGCGGGGATGAAGCGAGAGGACGGGATGTAAGGATCCCGGTCCGAAGCTGTGGATGAGAGAGGTAGATCTCTTGCAATGGACGGCGGTGTTGGGGTATCAGCTCTGGCATGGTGGAGGAGGACGGCGGTGGATGGGGTGGCGGACGGCGGCGGACAGACGAGGGTGGGTGGAGAGGGTGTTTTGGCGCCCACGGAGTACGAATGGGGAAAATGGAGGTAGAGAGGAAGGGGGAACCATGTATTCAGGGTGCGCTTGTCTCAAATGGGAGGAAATTTACAAACTTAGCCCCCATTTCAAATTTCTACTACATCACAACAACATTAGTCGGTTGGGGATAGGACGGTAATCTCGCATACACCGAATATTTGCCGACAAGAGTTTGTTTTTGGCGCCCACCGTGTATGAATATGAATCGGGGAGGGAGTCGATTTCGGCCGAGGACACACTGTGTTTTGGCACCCACCGTGTATGAATCCCGGTGAGAGGCAGTTATGTCACGTTTGGGTGAAATTACAAACCTACCCCTATCAAAACCTATAGAAATCCAGCAGATGGCTTTGCATCACAGGGATGGGCGGTAGTGATTTCCATCTCATAGATTCTGGTTTCGGGCGGTTACTGCGACTTTCCCCGCTTCGTTGAAATTTTGCAGAGTGCACGTTTACCGTGCCAACTCAATTCGAATCCCGTTTGTATTCTATTTTTTTTGGGCGGGATCCATTTTCAATTGGAATTACATTCTATATACATCATTTTTTTATATATACTTTCAAAAGCACAACAAAGAATTCTGCTCTTTATATGTATAATATGATTTACAAATACAACGATCTCGAAATCTTAAGGTTGAATTTGAAAAAAATTAACCAAATTATGTTCTACTAAAATGTATGGATCAGTAATATCTACATATTAAATAACATAGATGTGCGTGAATTCATATGAGTATGCATGTTTGATAGATCAATTTTGGTTCGAGTATGGATTACAAGTATCATCATCTCGAATTCAAATATTTGAATCCCTTTTTTGTTCACTCCTTTCACGCCCATCTCTCTCGCATGCATGCTCCTTCAGGTAGCTATCACTTTCTTTTCTCCAGCTCACCCGCACGCTCACTTCATGTTTCTCCTATCCTCGCAAACATGGTCTCTCGACGTCTCCCTTGAGGAGTGTCACACTCTCCCTATCATTATACATTACACGGTTTTCATTATCTCTCACGTCTCTACTATTCTCTGGTATCACTCGGTACCTAAGCTTTCTTTTTCACCGCCACACACACAGTTTCCACTCGTCTTTCACTTTGTCTTTCTCTCTATGGGATTCTCTCACACACCCTATATGTCTCTACATATGACTCATACCACTAAAATTACTCTCTCTCTCCTGTAGACACAACATTTGTTGTGGTCTCCTTTTCATCTCCATCCCAGACTGACATTATTCATTTGTTTACCGATCAGACAACCCCGACTACCGTCTCCTCTCTCTCTCTCACAGACACACAATTAACTCCTGCTTCCACTCCCCTTCCCGACTACCGTCTCTCTCTCTCACACAAAACTCTCGCTTTCGCACCCCGACTTGTATTTCTCTCACAAACATTTATCAACTAGCTAGCCTCTCGATAGGTTTATACACCCGTGCACTCGTGCTTCCACCATCGCATACATGTCTCTCTCCCGCTCCTTGTATCTATGTAGATTTTTCTTCCCTTCTTGAGACACGCCCTCTCAATCGTGCACACACACTCTATCGCCTCTTTTTAAGCTGATACCTATCGCACACACACTCCTTGTGTCTTTGTCACACATGCACTCCATCCTGCTCCACTCTCCCTCTCTCTCTCACACACATGGGCTTTTTGCAACAACTAGCAAGATGCCCATGCGTTGCACGGAACATAAAGATGCATTTGTATGAGTAGTTTATATTGTGGGGGAAAAGGACGAACAAGGGAAGGCCTTATTTGCAAATGTGGAGAGGGGTGTCGGTATCTTTTTGCAAAATTTCCATAGTTTCCTTCCTATCCGTCAGATATAGATCGGACGGCCTATATTGCAGGATGGCAGGCACACGATCATCACCGAGTTGGTGATGATGGTGGGCCTGCCATCCTGCAATGTAGGTCGCCCGATTTATATCTGACGGATAGGAAGGAAAATATGGCAATTTACCCGTACTCTTCACCACATTTATAGATAGGGCCTTCCCTCGTTCATCCTTTTCTCCCACAAGATTTTGATGTTCTGTGCAATGCATGGGCATCTTGCTAGTAAGAGTAGAAATTAGACATATACCACTTCTCGAATCTTGAAACCAACAACATTCCTGCCTTATCTTATCAAAACCGCCAAAGGAATATATTTTGAATGAAACATAACATATTTTTAGTGATATACATATTTCAAAACTAGACTTTTTTTCTATCAAATTGGTGAATATGTATTAATCTACTTTGATCGTGTGGCAATGCATTGGCACATTGCTAGTAGTTATTATAATTTTTTGGACACCAGACAAACGGTGGAGTACATATACGAAGAGAAGAGGCGCACGCACGCAGTTGGCCTCTTGCTGTCTCGCACACATGAGTGTTACATAAAGATGGCGTTAACAAATAAACCCTAAAACCCTAGGTGCACGATTGCTGCATTCGCGGGTACCGGGTACGTGGTGGAGCACCTTTGTATGAATAGTCAGCTCGCGTGATAATTTGATCCGTAGGAGTTGATGGTCGGGACCATAGGTGAACGACTTGGAGCGCGGTGGCTCGCTAGTTGCCACAGATCGAGTAGCCACGTTTAAAATATCATTTTTTAGCAGGGTTAATTTAATCTGCATGCATGACTCTCCTCCCCCCACGCTCCTCGAATCCGTTGTGACCAGCAATTTTTCCACCCCTTCGCTCCCCCGTAATTTACTCCAATAAATATGCCCGCGTAGCTGTTACTTAACTGCAGGTGCATTGGGTCACTAACATATGGGCCCAACAGGGGTCTGGCCCACATATCAGTGCCGCAACTGGACATGGAGTTAAGTCAGTGCAGCTCAGTCCATATATTACGTAGGTGTGCCATTGCTCGCTATAAGTACTGCGCCTCCCATGACATCGCTATCTCCTCCCCCTCCCTCTCACGTCGACCACCATGGCATCGCCCCTCCCAAGCCCTAGGAGCCCCTCACTGCATCATGCGGACGGTCACGCGTCGCCGTTCCGTTCCTCGCCGCCACTAGTCGAGGAGGACGCGTCGGTGTTCCGCTCCTCGCCGCTACGCGATGCGTCGGCGTTCCGCTCCTCTCTGCGACGCGACGCGTCGCCGTTCTGTTCATCACTACCACTAGTCGAGCAGGACGCGTCGGTGTTCCGCTCCTCGCGGCGACACGTCGAGGTGGACGCGTCGGCATTCCCAATCTCGCCAGCACGCATGCTGGAGGACGCGTCGGCTCCCCGCTACGAGGAGAATGCCACGCCGCCCGCCGAGCCCCCCAGCGTTGAGGAGCTTTGGAAAGAAATGGATGTCGCCTTGTGGGAGGCTTTGCCTCCAGTAGAGCGCGCCAAAATAGAGGCGGAGAAGAAGGCCGAGGAAGAGAAGCGCACCGCGGAACAAGCTGCCTGGGAGGCCTATGTCTCGTTCAACAGAGTCAGGCAATTGTCTCTTTGGCAGAAGGCTCGTGCGAGGGCCGTGAGCGTGGCGGAGGACGCCCGTGCCGACGCCCTGAGTGCAGTCGGGCCCAAGCGCCTCATCTACGCTTGGCGGTACGTGGACCGGGTGCACGCTTCTAGCGAGGAGGAGTACCTGTTAGCGCCGGATCACCACACCGGTGAGATCGCGCTCGCCAGCCGGCAAGCCGCCAATCAGCACCTCGCGAGTTGCGAGGCTGAGGAAGAGGCGTTGTGTCGGCGCGCTGGGAAACGACCATGCACCATGCCACTCGTGGCATGCCGCAAGCGCTCCTGCGAGCGCCGTGGCTTTTAGGAGGAGTATAATTTTTGTTTCGTAAGGCGATCTCATTAGTTTTGGGACGCAAATGATAAATCCTAACGTTCAGGAATTTTTAGCATCCTTAATTAAGTATGTAAAAGGGAAAGTTTGGAAACCTTGTGTATTCGTACGCATTTTGCAAGTACGTGCATATAGCACAAACTTTACTATATACTATTGCACTACACGTCTCTCTCGATATATTCTTGCAGACTGTGCTACTCCCTCCGTCCAAGTCAATAAGTCATCTTTGGTTGTGCACCGTGACCAAGGAGGGAAGCCTTATACACCTAGACGGAGGGAGTACGACTATTACTTATGTACTCCCTCCGTCCGGGTTTATTAGGCCTCTCAGCATCACAAGCATGTCCCCTTTTATAAGGCCCTGCGTTGGAAAGGTGCATTCATGCAACCATTTGATTGCTTGTATTGAAAGCTATTGTTGTTGGTGCCATGGCTGAAAAGTTAATACACTTCATGTGTGCTTTTTCATTAGCTGGATGCATGTGAGAGAGTGCATTGGGAGTGGAATGGAAGAATTAATGTGAGCAAATTACTATGTGTCTTGGTCTAAGAGAAGTTGTCTTTAGGCCTAATAAACCCGAACGGAGGGATTACGTGCAAATGCACATTTTAACATTACGATGCGGTTTTTGTAAAAGTAGAAAAACAACACTAGTCAAGCTTGTGAAACGATTCAGTGAAAAACAAATGCAAAAATGCTCGTTTGATTGTTTACTTTTAGCTTCCTTCTCTATGGTT
Source organism: Triticum aestivum (assembly GCF_018294505.1). NCBI lineage: Eukaryota > Viridiplantae > Streptophyta > Magnoliopsida > Poales > Poaceae > Triticum > Triticum aestivum. The sequence goes on from NC_057809.1 coordinate 311,160,087, forward strand.
ATTTCTCTATCGTATTTTGTACGGAGTATCTCACTAGTTGGAAAGGCATGCAAATTCCTAAACCGCTTCCTACACCCTGTATCGTATTTTTTGCCTAACAAGTTGTGCCATGCAATTGGAATTCCAACTTGAGTACTACTACTAGTAGGAGTACCAGGGGCCAGTTCTTTTAGGCTTCTAGATTAGTAATCCCATAACTACTACCTCCGTCCTGGTTTATTGGTCCCCATTGTAATCTGTGTCAAATTTTGATTATAAATTTAACTAATGAAATGTTAGTGCATGTCACATGCACTACCCCATCCGTCTAGGTGAGTAAATCATCTTAGGCTGTGCACCGTGACCAAGGAGGAGGAGAAAACGAGAAACATTAATGTTTATTTGCTAATTAATAGTATTGCATGCAATGAACTAACCACTTCATGTCGTGTTTGATATCTCAAGTCATTAAAAGCATGCACACTCTTTATCTCTTATTGGTTGATATGTCAAGAAACAAGAAACGAGGTACAAGTTAATGCACTGCGCCTAAGTGTTTTGGGATTATTTGGTTTTCGTAAGATGACTTACACACCTAGACGGAGGGATTAAAATGGTGAGGAATAAACTAGTTAAATCTTTGGTCAAAATTTAGCACAAATTACAATGGTGAGGAATAAACCAGGACAGAGTAGTAGTTTAGAAGCCCAAATAAATGAGTGAGGCACCTTATTGTTACTCTCCTCTGTGACTAGTCTTGTGGGAAAAGCTGGGGAAGCCGCCAAAAGAACTGGCCCTAGGAGTAGTAGCTAGGGATCGAGTGTGCGAGATGAACCGGAGAAAGTAAATGCAGAGAGATGAAATGCAAAAAAGACGGAGGGATGTGATGGTTGCTTGTCCGTTTATTTTACCAGGCCACTTATTACTGGGAGTGGTTGGGTTTTGTGATATGACGGCTTTACTGTCGCGCCATGAGCGGGGTGAGAGGTGAGACTCCCATGCAGTGCCGCCCTCTACACTTGTACTACATCGGTCATGGTTTATTAGTCCCCCATTGAATTTGACTGAAGATTTAACTGACAAAATGTTAGCGCATGTCAACAAAAACTATATCGTTGGATTCGTATTTGAACATAGTTTTGAATGATATAATTTTAGGTGACATGCATCCGCATTTATTGTACTATATATAATGTTAGCTCAATTTTTGGTCGTACTAATCTATAGTAGTAAGGTGCCCGTGGGTTGCACCGAAGAGTGTCGCCGCCCACGCGACCCAGAGGGGTAGTAACACTGATCGCGCACCCATACATGGGCCTCGTGTCAGTGTCAGCGTCAGCGGCGTCGCCCCTAACGCACATTATAGAGAAGGGGCGGCGGCCTGCACGGGCCTCGCCGGTGCCCACGATCAAGAGGAAGACGCTGTCGTCCTCCTCCGAGACTAGCAGGCGGCGGTGATCCTCCAGCGACTCTGGCATGGTGAATGGGTAGCACGTCTCGTACTTGATGTTCTCCGCCAAGGACTAGCAGTGACCGATGCACGCATCCATGAGGTGATGCACCATGTCCGCCGGCGAGCCATAAAACGGCATCAGGCACTCATAGCAGTGGACGAAGGACTCCTTGGAGGCATCGACCAGGCCGTCCATGAAACGGGAGTGGCTGTAGGGGGCGTTGCGCCAGTTGAATATATGAGCAAGTTACTACGAGATTTAATCCGAATAAGCACAAAATAAATCATGAATTCTACCACAATTTCGAACAGGAAGGACAGAAACACATACAGTGCAACGGGAGCAGCACCGTTGGCGTTGAGGTTGTCGCCCATGTCCAAACAACACGTAGACACAGTCTCTGAGCACGGTTCATAGTCGTTCCATGCTCGGTCATTGAAGTTTGTAACTATTTTAGATTAGAATATACTACTCCTTCGGTGCTAGTAGTAGAGCAGAGTCCTACTCTACTACTCTACTCAAGCAAGTTAGGGCATAGCACTGTAGGGAGTACCAGTACTGTGATCACTCAAGCAAGTTGTCTAGCATCGACATGACCCTACGCTCCTGGTATGTGTCTCGTACGTCAAGCGGCATGTTGTAGTCATCATCACCTGTCCACTTCCCGTAGCACATATTCGCTTCTCCATCTTTATCCGCACATAATCTCGTCCAATCTTCCATCCCCGCTAAGGCGCCTCCTGCCTCGTCCTAAACCCAAGCACTAACAATGGCAGAACCGAGCAGCGTCCGCCGAAAGAGTGGCTGGAATTTTCTCCCCACAAAGGTAATCAAGCTCATTGTTTCACGTGTGGACAATCTCAGTACCATGCTGCTCGCCGCGTGCTTGTCGGGGCTGTACCGTTTACTCAAAGCCCTCAGGCTGGAGCTTTTTAAGCCAGCTCCTTGCTTGTTGATGCCGCCTGATCTTCAGAAACAGCATGTCACGCAGCATAACGATCGTAGGGTGGTGAGCATCAATCCCCTTGACTGCGATCCGATCCCCGTCAACCTCAACTACATTAACGGTATGTACTGGGTCGGCATGAACACGTCTTGGATGGTGCTCATCAACGGTCGCGGCAGTTGGATGCTCGTGGAGGTCTTCACTCTTCTGGCATGCTTACTGCTTTTGTTGCACCCCCAGCCCTGGTTGCTGATGCTGTTATTTTCAATGTACAATCAGTAGTATAATTTGTCTGTTGGTTGAATAAATGTGTTGTTAGAACGACAAACACAATGTTTAGGAAGTCGTTGCACGGTTCGATCCTTTAGTGCCCCGTACTGTACGTAGCGCATATATTTTTCGTATGGAACACATTTTCCACTTGTTGATAACATGCAGCCCACTGATGAAGGCCCAATAGAGAAGCCCATAATTAACTGGAAGGGAGGCTCTCACATGAATCCAGCCCAGGTACATGCTCATGGTCCCCTAAACATAAATAAATAAATAAATAAATAAATAAATAAATAAATAAATAAATAAATAAAGCTAAATACTCATGCACCAGTTCTTTGGGAAAATAGGTAGCCCAGTATTTCTTTTTGGAGAACACCCAAGCTAGGCCTATTTGTTTTCTCCGAATTACTGGGCTCCAAAGCTTTCAAGACAAGGAGGGATGCTTTCCGACCTGGCTTAAGAGTATGGTCAATGTCTGTTAAAAGTAATATCAGAAGGGGATGAAAATTCCAAAAAAATTATAACAAATGGGATATAAGTTTCTTTTTTTTTTGTTTTTGTTCTTCACTGATATCTTATACGTATTTCATTGGATTTAACATGACATAGTACTAATTTATTTGTAAATTTGTTTTAGTATGGCTATTAATTTTTGGACTAAGAATATTTCGTTCCCCAGCAAAAATTTGCGAATTTTTTCAAAATTTCCCACATATTTAGTTAATTTTTTGACCCTGGTACTGACCAGAAAATGGCCAGCAATTCTAAAAATGGAAAACGGGCTGCAATAAATTCCATATGAATTAGAAAATGAGTAAAAATTATAAAAATATTAGCAAATGGGTTGTACACGCCACAGATTTCGAGGCTGACTTGTTTACACAAGGCTTTGTTAGTGAACACACGATTTTAGCAGCAATGACTGTTGGATGTCCATCCAACGGCCGACGTGCTACTTCAATCTCTGATCTTCCTACTCCAGCCGCCTAAACTAGCACCGGCGGGATAGCCTGCTCCCTCCTCTTGTGGCCCGCTGTGATGCCGCGCAGGCTTCCCCGGCCCACCCTACACCCACCCCTGGCCTGGCCGCACGCAATCAACTGCCTCCTTATTACGCGAAAAAAATGATTCCTCCCACTGACATCTGGGGCGCACCAGTTGGGAGGCTGGCCTGCGGGCCTTCTAAGTTGACGCGTACGTAGGGCTTGTCAACTTAGTCAACAAGCAATTCTAGCAGCAGTAACCGTTGGATTAGAATCGAACGGTCCTGCTGCTTCTTTAATCGCTGCTCTTCTTGCACCAGCCGCCCAAACTAGCGCCGGGGAGACTGCCTGCTCCTCCCTCTAGTGGCCAGTTGTGCTGCCGTTGAGGCCTCATCGCCCCCTACTACTCCCACCGCTAGCCAGGCCCTGCGGCGACGGCAGCCTCACACCGCAGCCGAACCAGTGAACCCTCGTACTCCTCTCCGCGTGGGCATCCACTGCCGCATCTTCCAGGGGCTCCGCCTCGTCCCCTTCCTAGTCCTCGCCGTTGTTGTCGGATTTCGGGTTCCGGCAGACCCTTGAGGTTCGAACACTGGGGTGCGCGCGGAGATTTTGCCTCCTACCTACCTGCACTACTCCGCCTTACTAGGATCTAAACTAAGGAAAGAACAACACAAGAGACACAGGGTTTATACTGGTTTGGGCCACCGTTGTGGTGTAATACCCTACTCCAGTGTGTGGTGTGGTGGATTGCCTCTTGGGCTGATGATGATGAACAATACAAGGAAGAACAGCCTCGCGAGGGTCTGCTCTTGGCTGGGGCGATGAACTGCTGGGAGGAGCTCAGTCACCCCTCTCTCTCTCTCTCTACCTGACCTTCTCTATCTTTCCAACTCTCTGGCGAGCTCTTTCTTCCCCAGCCTCTAGCCTCTCTCTCTTTCTCCCTCTTTTTCTGCTTGTGGGTGGCTGGTCCTATTTATAGAGGCCCTGGTCCTCTTCCCAAATATCGAGCGGGAAGGGAGCCAACAATGGCAGACTAATTTGAAGGGGGACAACTAGTATCAACTATCCTGACAAAAGTAGTCTTCGCCTGCGCAAAGCTCTGGTGATGACGCCGTCTTGGGCTCCACGGTGACCTCCATCTCATAGTCCTCCTGGTCTTGGTCTCGTTGCACCGAAATGGCAACCTTTGCCTGATGCCTCGGTACTCCGCGGCTGTGCTTGCCCCCTTTGCACCAAAGAGGAAGGGAGGACGCTGCGCGGGCTGGCACCCGCCTGGCGCCCCCGGTCGTCATGGCTTGCATCACGGGCACCTCGTGAGGTACCCCGCCTTGATCTCTCTACCTCCTCGTGAGCCAGCCTAACGAGGCCGCGCCTGAGGAAGCTCCGCGTCGTCCGCCCTGCGAGGCTTGGCCCCTCATGAGGGTCTTGGGTTTGTGTTGGCGAAGATGGGCCGCGCTGGGCCCCCCTTTGAGCCACGCCGCAGGCCGCAGGCAGGCAAGTCTGGGGACCCCCATTCCCAGAATGCCAACAGTAGCCCCCGGGCCCAAGGCGCGCCCGGACTTGGCGGTGCAGGGAGGCGGAAGGGCAAGAGCGAAGCACCGCGGGCCCTAACAGCCTGCAGCCTTGGGCGCCGTGTGGCGGTTGATTGGTCGTGGGCATCTCCACTTCCCCAAGGCGCCTCGGCAACTGCACAGATTGAACAAGTCCCTGTATGCAAAGTGGGTCATGATTACCTGTAATCGTGGAGGTCGGCGGTTGGCCTTCGCCGGCCATAAGTACGGGACAGCGCGCGCCCTTCTAGTCCATCCCTCCTTGCTTGTCCTTCTTCCCGATCCTTGCTCTGTCTTGCTGCGATGGCTCCGATCCGCAGGTTCTCGGCGGCAGAGAAGGGAAAAGCTCCCCGAGAGGAGCCAGACCCACTCCCGCCGAAGAAATGGCTTGTCCCCCGTGGCCCGGACGAAGGGGCCCTTCAGGTGGTGTCGAGGCCTCGGTGCGAGCGGGTGCCACCGGGGTTCCCGCTGCCATTGTACGCCCACGTCGAGGGCCCCGAAGGAGCTGATGCTAACCGCCATGGGCGGCGCCACCGTCGGCGCCGACGGGTCCCGAAGGTGTGGTTCGTCCCCCCTGGGGTCCACACCGAGGGCTCCTCCCGAGAGTTCGTGCTCCACGTCGCCATTCCTCTTCAGTCTTGGATCCTCCTTCCTTCCTTCTTCGCCTGCATCATCCCGCAGGGGGAGCCCATGGAGCTCTGTCTACAGCACGTCGGCTGTAGCACCCTCGCGACCGAGGCAGAGGTCGCGGTCATTGCCCCGGGCGAGGTCTTCATGACTCGGGGCTGGAGAGAGATCGCCCGGGTTTGCAGGGTAAGGGGCGTCTTCGCGGTCCACTTGGATTACGACGGTGCTTCGACGATGCTCTTCAAGGTCTTCGATGCGAGCGGGCACCGGCTGGAGTGCTGCCCCGGGGAAGATGGCCCGGACCCTGCCGCGACGAGGACTGGGCCCGCCAACCGCTCCCTTGGTGGCTCCTCAGGCGGTGGAGGCGTCGGAGGCTCCAGCGACTCTGGCGAGCTCTTCGCGACTCCGAAGAGAGCGATGACAGCTACGAGCCCCCGAGCCGGCGCCGCTCCTGGAGCAGGGCGGGCTCGTCAGGCCGCCGCCGTCTTTGATCTGGATGGGGTTGGCGTCGGTGCTCGATGGCCCACTGTTGATGATGGCGTCTTTTGTAGGGTCATGCGTAGTTTGTGTCCCTTTAGGATCTGTTCCCTGCGAGGAATCAAAAACGCGCCCCGTGGGGGCTTGTAAGGTGCCTGTGATCCTATTTTGTTAATATAACCCTTGTCGTAGAATTGCACGAGTTGCTCATTCCGTCTTAGCTCAGTCCTCCCTTTTCGAACCTCATGAGGGCTTGGTGCTCTGCGCTGACAGGTCCCAGTCCCAAGGTGGCTTCAGCCGTCGCTGGTATGCCAGGTCGCGATGCCGTGGTCAAGGCCAAGAGGTGAGCGACCAGGAGTCCGGTAAGAGCCCCTGAGTCGCGATGCTCAGGAGGTCCCCTTTGGTGCCCAAGCAGCCGTTGTTTGGTGAGAAAGGAGAGCGGCGTCGCTAACACAGGGTAGCATTAGGTGCGCGGATGGTGCCACGGCAGCTAGCGCTTCCGGGTGATGACTTATCTCGAGGATCAGGGGCCGCTCTCTAGTGTGTCACCGGGTCCGTGCATCGGCAGGCGCGAGGTTGCTCGGCGAGGTCCTCACGTGTCTCTCCCCTCTCGCCTTTGCTCCCCTTTCTACTCTACGTCCTCGGGTCCCGGCCCTCGAGCGAGTCTCAGCCGTTGCTGGTATGCCAGGTCGCGATGCCGTGGTCAAGGACAAAGGGTGAGGGCTGGAGAGCCAGTAGGAGCCCTGAGTCATGATGCTCAGGCACCCTCCTTTAACGTGCAAGCGGTTCGCGCGGACGAGATCGAAGGAGACACCACAAGGGCCTCGCCTGACGTAGCTCCTTCGGGAGGTCCTGCAGGTCCATCATAGAAAAAACAAGGGGTTGCCATGACAATTGACAGTCAGCCGTTGGTTGCTTCCGAGGGTAGTGAGGCACTGAAGGCTTGACGAGGTGACGCTATGCGGGGCTTCCACGGCCAGAGCTCAGCCATCCAGGTTTGTCGGCGTTGCAGGGACGGACCCATGCGCAAGCGTCGTGCCGTTTGGGAGCAGCTCCGTTAGTTGGTGTCAGCTGAGCAGGCAACTAGGTAAAATACATTAGCCGCGAAGGAGTGGATTCGTTTAAATAGATGCTGGGAATGCGGACATTACTGGGTCAGGCCCGAGCGGCTTGGGGATCATGCAGCCCGAGGGGCGCCCCCAACAAGGTAAGCTAACAACATGGAATAAAAAGGGATACACAACGCAGGGACGGACCCATGCGGCCTGGGAATAATGTAGCCCTGGGGGGCGCTACCAGCTGGAAATAGAACTCGAAAAGATGTCACCTGATGATGTCGAGGACGAACGAGCGTTGGTGTAGCAAGCTCGGTGGGCTGCGGGAGCCGATCCTCACGAGCCCCCAGGCCTAGGGGCCTCGGGAGGCTCCGGAGGCGCTGGCGGCTCCTCATGGGCCATCTCCATCCCTGCCAGGGCTGCCGAACGCCTAGCCTCCCGTGCCTCCGTGATGCCCCTCATGAGGCGCTGGTACGTGTCATCCGCGTTCGGCAAACCGTAAGGCATGCGAACGTAGTTGTGGGGTGGGCCTCCACAGCGCCCCACTCATGAGGGCCAGAGGCACTCCAGAGAGGTGACTCGGTTGAGCCCTGGTATGTTGATGCAGACGCGCAGCCCACCATCCTCGTCTGGATGGGGAGCCACTGCTGGTAGGCGGCGGCCACCTTTCATGACTCTTGACTCCTGTAGCTCCTGAATGGCCTTGCTGACGAACTCCTGAGGGTATGGGTCTCCTTGCCTTGCTCCTTCTTGAGGGAAACGTGCTTCAAAACACGCCTCCATGTGGTGCCCAAGCGCCTCCCTCGTGACCCTGGCTAGGTCGGTGGCCCTCCAGGGGAGAGCCCCCGAGCCCTGCCCGAGGAGGGCGCTCGGCGCGCTTTCCTGAGTGGTTGGGCCGGACGATGTCTTCTTCTTCTTAGGGGCGGTCTCGGGAGATGCTTCCACGATCCGGGTCTTCCAGTGACGCGGCCTGAAAGGCTCGTTCCAGGGAACACACCGCGTCCTTCTCTTCACATGGCACAGTGATGACTCCGCCGCTTCCTGTCATCTTGAGGACATTGTAGCCATGGTGAGTTACGGCCATGAACTTGGCCAGCGCTGGGTACCGAAGGATGGCGTTGTACGGCAGGCGAATGTGAGCGACGTCAAAGTCGATGAGCTCGGTGCGGTAGTTGTCGCGTGCCCCGAAGGTGACAGGGAGGCGGACCTGCCCAATCGGGGCCGTGGAGCCGTCGGTGATATCGGAGAAAGGCTTGGTTGGCTGAAGCTGGTTGTAGGGCACTTGGAGGTTGTTGAATGTTTCCACGGACAGGACGTTGAGCCCTGCCCCGCCATCGATGAGGGTCTTAGTGACCACCACGTTGCTGATGATTGGGGAACAAAGCATCGGGAGGACTCCGGCTGTAGCCGCACACTTGAGCTGATCTACTGAGCTGAACATGATGGCGCACGCTGACCACCTGAGAGGGCGCGTGGCTTCGAGCCTGGGGAGGATTGCGTTCACTTCACGGGCGAACTGCTTGAAGATGCGCTGAGAGGCTGGGGCTTGTGCCCCGCCCAGGATGCAGGCGATCATGCGTGGCTCCTGGAAGCCCCCAGCCCCCTCGTCCTGGTGGCGGTCTTCGTTTCTCCTTGGCTGCGGTGGCAGCGGTGGGAGGCCTGCGTTGGCTTGCGGGCGATCCTCGCGAGGCTGATCCCTCTAGTCTCCCTCACGAGGCGGGTCTTGCCAGCGATCCTCGCGAGGTTGATCGCGCCACCCTTGGCGCGGGCCACGGTCTTCCCAGCGTCCTGTGTTCCTTCCTCCTCCTCGACCGTAGCCCCGGTCACTGCGGTCAGGGCGATGGCCGATCCTTCCTTCTCGCACGGCTCGGAGCTCTTGACATTCGTTGGTGTTGTGAGTGCGGAGGTCGTGGTACACACAGTACCGGCTGCCCTTGGAAGGTTCGGGCTGATCTCTGCCCCGCTTGGTGTTTGGTTCTGCGCGAGCACGGCAGCCCCCTTGCGCTTCACATCCTTGGCCTTGGGCTTCTTCTCTTCTGGGTCTGCGGCAGGCAGCTCGAGGAGGGAGAGATGCCCTTCCTCGGCTCTGGCGCACTTGGTTGCCAGGTTGAACAGTTGCAGGGAAGTGAACAGGTCTTCATGCATTGCCAGCTCCTCCTTCATCTCGACGTCGCGCACACCGTCGGAGAAGGCCGAGATGATGGCCTCCTCAGTCACCTTGGGAATCTTGAGGCGCGCGTTGTTGAAGCGCTGGATGTACTTCTGCAGGGTCTCCCCGGGCTGTTGCTTGATGCGGCGCATGTCGCTCACGGCGGGTGGCCGGTCGCGAGTGCCTTGGAAGTTGGCAATGAAGCGGGTGCGCATCTCGTCCTAGGAGGAGATTGTGCCTGGAGCCAGGTTCAGGAGCCAGGTGTGGGCCCCGTCCTTGAATGCCATGGGGAACTAGTTCGCCATGACCTTCTCGTCTCCGTTGGCAGCTTCGATGCCCAGCTCGTAGAGCTGGAGGAACTCCGCAGGGTCAGCCGTGCTGTCGTAGCAAGGAGGCAAGTCTGGCTTGAACTTGCCGGGCCATGTGACGTTGCGTAGCTCGGCGGTGAAGGCGTGGCAGCCTGCTGTGGCCAAAGGAGGCCTTGGATGACGCGGAACTTGGTCTTGCATGTTCCCACGCGCTGTAGCTAGGAGCAGCGCGGGGTCTTGATGCGCGGGAGCAGGAGCATGGTCGCGACGTGCTGGAGCAGGGAGCGCCCGGGCAGCTTCTTGCAGGCGAGGGACTTCTTGACAGCTCTGCTCTTGCTGCGCTAGCGACTGATGGAGCGGGTTCCGCCCAGGGCCCACGCACCTTGGAGCCATGGCGCCTTCCTGAGGAGGAGGCGGCCGGGGCGCCACCGGAGCTTCATTGCCCGCGCGGGGCGGGGTGCGGTGCAGCGGAACGGATGGCGCAGGAGAGCCCCCTGCGGCGCGGACGAGCTCGGCGACGCGGTCGAGCCATTCTTTGTAGACGTCGTCGACGGGATGGTAGCGCAGGAGCTCGTTCGCAGCGATGAGTGCAGCCCGAGCCTCCATAGGCGCACGGAGCGCGCGGCACGAAGAACCAGCTGGGGTGAGCGAGGGAGTCACGGTGCGGCCGTCTTGCCGCACAGACGGATGCTGGGACGATGCTTGCTGCTCGTCCCCCGCCGGGCCGGTGGCTGCGTTGACGGCAGGTGATGGGGAACTGCGAGGATGCCCACCGACAGGGGCCGTCTGGGCGACGCGGGCAGCGAGCGCGGCCCGGCGCTCGGCGCGGGCCCGACGAGCATCATACATGGGCGTGATGGTCGGAGGAGAACGGGGCGGTGGAAGACGAATCCCGGCGCACCCCTACCTGGCGCGCCAAATGTCGGATTTCGGGTTCCGGCACACCCTTGAGGTTCGAACACTGGGGTGCGTGCGGAGATTTCGCCTCCTACCTACCTGCACTCCTCCGCCTTACTAGGATCTAAACTAAGGAAAGAACAACACAAGAGACACAGGGTTTATTGTCACAGCCCTAGAGCTTGCTTGTAACTAGTGGCATTGGATCCATGCATCTTGTCTAAATTTTTTAAATTTGAATTGAGGAATTTTCAAAAGCCTTAGGAAACCTCTAAAAATAACCAACATTTAAATCTTCTCAAATGAGTCCAAGAAAATGTTCCTGTTATTCCATGGAAATATTGGTAAGAGGTAAAATTTAAACCAATATTTTTGGAGTCACAGAGATATTTATTTTGGCCATTTGAATTAATCCAATAACTATTTGCTATGGATTTATATTTAATATATATTAAATATGACTCCAATAATTATGGAAGTTTGTGAGTGGCTTTGTATATATTTTGGCAAGCCACATAAAAACCTACAGAATTTATTAAAATGATTTAGTTGCTAAACTAAATCAAAACAGAGGAAGAAAAAAAATAGAAAACAGAAATAGGAAAAGCAGAGAGGAGAGAAAACTACCTCGCGCTCACCCGGCAGCCCAGCCGGCCCAACTCCTCCAGCGGCCCAGCCCACCGCCGCTTCCCCCCCCTGTCGTCTTCCTCCCTCGCCAGAAGGACACGGGCATGCGCCCGGCGCGCGCAGCCACGCGCCCCGGCCACCTCCTCCCTGCCTGGCTGCCTCCTCCTCCTCTGGATGCCTCTCCCGAGCGCCACACAACCCTCTAGCCCTCCTACTCTCCCCGTGCCCCTCTCCTCTCTCTCCCCGGAACGCTCTCCCCCTCCTCTGTTCTCCTCACCGAACGCGCCCGCCGCTGCCGACGAGAACCACCGTGGCCACCGGCCACCCCACGCCTCGCCTAAGCGCCAAGAAGCTTCGCCCCGTCCCCCTCTTCCTCCTCACCAAGACGGAAGGCGCCGGAAGCCCTGGTGCTGCCAGCTTCGCCGTTCCCCTCCTCGGCCACCGCGGGTCGCCGCCGTCAAATCCGTCCCCGTCCAGCCTCCCTCAAGCTCGCCGTCCACCTCTACAGGGTCTACGTGAGCTCTCCGTCCGTTTCCCCCTCTCTATTTCGTCGTTCGCACGCCGTAGCTAGGTTATCTACCAAGGCCGAAACCCCACCGCCGCCGGCCATGCCGCCGCCGTCGCTCTAGCTAGCGTAGCTCGCGTCCGACGTCAGGCCCATGCTCAGGAGCTCCCCAGAAGGCCAAGTCCACCACCCGTTTCCCCTCCCGTGCACCCTAGTTCCGAAACCGCTGAGACCCGAACTCCGGCAGCCGCCGCGGGTTCCACTCCGGCGACCTCCGGCCACCCCCGCACCTCCCGTTGGTCCCCCTAGATGCGCACGGGCACGGGCTATCCTCTGGTGCCCCTGGCGCGTCGATCCGTCGACTCTGGCGAGTTCCGACCGAACTCCGCCGCGGTTCGAGGTCACCGCCAGCGAAACTCCGGCGGGAGCTGACGTGGCTCCGTCATTAGGAGCTAACCCAGCTAGTTAAGCAACCTACAGCCACTGACAGTGGGCCCCACCCCTGGTCAAACCCCAGTCAGCGCTGGGTTTGACCGGGATTAGATCCTGTGTCACTGACGTGTGGACCCCGCACGTCAGGTTTGACCTGGACCTGGCCGTTGACTCGCTGACGTCATGCTGGCGTCAGGCTGACGCAGTTAAATCATTTTCTGGATTTAAAATAAATTCAGGAAATTCCAGAAAATTGTATAAACTTCTAAAAATCATAGAAATTCAACCGTAACACAAAATTAAATAATTTATATATGAAAAATTATCAGAAAAATTCAAGGAATCCATCTGTACCATTTTCATGCATGTTTGAACAATGTTTGTCCTCTGTTTTGGACAAAACAAATAAAGGGCATTTAAATAACCATATATGGAGTTGGAATTTGAATCATGTATTCAAACCAACTTCATTTAAATCATAGCTAGGTGCATTAGCCCAAAACACATTCATATTGCCATGTCATAGCATGCATCATATTGTGCATTGCATTGATCGTGTTTCTTCTGTGTTTGCCGGTGTTGTTCCCCCTCGATAGACGTTGTACCGATGATGTGATCGTTGACACTGATGAAGACTCAATGCTATCTTCAGAAGTGCCAGGCAAGCAAAACCCCCTTGTTCATTCCGATAAAATCCCACTCTCTCGCTCCTGCTCTCTTGTACTGCATTAGGACAACAACGACATATTTGTTACTTGCTGCGGTAGCTGAACCCCTTTATCCTTTGCATGACCTGTCATTGCCACAGTAAATAGATGAAACCCACTAGCATGAGTAGGAGTTGTTTGAGCCCTGTTGTGCCTACTCATTCATGCTTGTTTGTCATGCCTGCTACTTCTTAGAGTTGAGTCAGGTCTGATTCATCGGGGATGAATCAGAGGTGTGTGAACATGTCCTACTGGGTGTGAGCTAAGTGTGTGAATACGATCTGGTAAAGGTAGCGGTGAGAGGCCATGTAGGAGTACATGGTGGGTTGTCTCATTGTAGCCGCCCTCAGGAACTGAGTTCTGTGTTTGTTATCCATGATTCAGCTACTACCACGCATTAGGCCCGAAACCAATGGACCCTCTCGGCTTCTTAATCACCCTTGTCCTCTGTCCAGGAGTTGCAAGTAGTTTCTGGTGTTTGTAGTATGCTGGAGGCCGTGGGCAGCGCTGACCAGAGGGGTGGGCTGTGATGCGGTAGGCACGTGGCCGGGTATACCGGGCGCTCGTTTGGTGTCACGGAACCCTGTTCACATCGTTTGGGTCTGTGAGCGAAACTCCGGCCGGATCTCCTCATGGATGGAACCTGAATAGGCGATAAACCTGGACTAGAGACTTGAGTGTTTAGGTAGGCCGTGGCCGACACCCACGTTGGGCTTCCGCTTGAAGGTTGCCGAGTACATGTCGTGTAAACGGCTGTAAGTGGTGAGAGCGTGTGTGAAGAAGTACACCCCTGTAGGGTTAACATTATCTATTCGAATAGCCGTGTCCGCGGAAAAGGACTTCTGGGTTGCTTATATCAGTTCATAGACAAGTGAAAGTGGATACTCTAAAATACGTAAGATAAGCGTGAGTGCTATGGATGGCGTTCTCGTAGGGAGACGGGAGCGGATCCATAGTGGTGTATTGATATGGTGAATATGTGGACTCGTGTGCGCCACCTCAAAGGAGTTACTTGCAGTCGCAGTTCAGGATAGCCACCGAGTCAAAGCTGGCTTGCTGCAGTTAAACCCCACCATCCTCTTTGTTGATAATGATGCATATGTAGATAGTTCTGATGTAAGTCTTGCTGGGTACATTTGTACTCACGTTTGCCTATTTTATGTTTTTGCAGAGAGGTTTCGGTCTCGCTAGTAGTTCCGTATGGACTTCGACGTTTAGCTTGTTACCTCAGCTGCGATCTTGTGCCCTCGGCAGGATCTGGTAGATAGTCAGGCTTCTTAGCCCTTTTCATTTGTAGATGTCTGTACCCAGACATGATAAGCTTCCGCATGTGCTTTGACTTGTATGCTCTGATTGTTGGGTTATGAGACCCATGTTTGTAATATCTCGCTCCTCGGAGCCTATTGAATAAATTACTTGAGTCCTAGAGTCATGTTGTGATGCCATGTTGTATTTGCACATATCGAGCATATTGTGTGTATGTTATTGAAATGCTTGGTATGAGTGGGATCTGACCATCTAGTTGTTTATCTTTAGTAGCCTCTCTTACCGGGAAATGTCTCCTAGTGTTTCCACCGAGCCATGGTAGCTTGCTACTGCTCCGGAACACTTAGGCTGGCCGGCATGTGTCCTTCTTCGTTCCTGTGTCTGTCCCTTCGGGGAAATGTCAAGCGATGAATACCGGAGTCCTGTTAGCCCGCTACAGCCCGGTTCACCGGAGTCCTGCTAGCCCAGTGCTACAGCCTGGATTCACTCGCTGATGACCGACACGTTCGATGCTGGGTCATGGATGCCTGTCCCTGTAAGTTTGTGCCACTTTGGGTTTACGACTAGCCATGTCAGCCCGGGCTCCTTATCATATGGATGCTAGCGACACTGTCATATACGTGTGCCAAAAGGCGCAAACGGTCCCGGGCAAAGGTAAGGCGACACCCGTGGGAATACCGTGCGTGAGGCCGCAAAGTGATATGAGGTGTTACATGCTAGATCAATGTGGCATTGAGTCGGGGTCCTGACAGCGTTGGTATCAGAGCTTGACTGCCTGTAGGATTACCAAGCCAAACTGGTCGAAGTTGAGTCTAGAAATGCTTTAGCTATATGTAGGGGAATTGATTGTGGGATGGAACGTAAGGCTCTTTTTATTCCTTATACCTTATGCCCTTCTGATCTGAGTCATCTTATCTTTCCTACGGGGATTAAGAACTAGGCTATCTCTTCTTTCTATCAGGATCACGTGTTACTAATCCGTAGACTTATAGAATTGTTGGAATTAAGCCTCAGTTCAGTTTCTACCTCTGTATGTTAATTATTGATCTCGAGACCTTGATATTGTGCTTCTGAGTGGTATGCCACCATTTTTGTAGCATGTCTCAAATCTTTTTGAGCATTTACAGCCGTTATGCTGTCCGAGTCATCCCAGGTTTCTAAACAGTCTGATGCATTTGCAAATCCTTTCTTTCCGTTCTCCGATGTCCCTTATGGTCAGAACAAGCACACTAACCGGTGCGTTGAGGTAATTTATTGCCTTGACATATATGTTGGAGTTCCTATTATGACCCTAAGTGCTTAGAGGATCATCTAGTTGTCTAGCCATGATCTGTGTTTCCAGTGTGATGATTCTGGCCGTCATTATCGAAAGCATTCCGTGATGCCACTTAGTAGTAGGCATTCTACTCCTGGGTTTTGGAACCAAGATTCACCCTACTTGCTTCATGTTGATAGTTTCTGCTCGTTCCTTTAGGTTATTAGCAACCTTTGCGATAGTCCTCGAGGTCTGTGGTATATCGTTCTTCCAAATACCATGAACCATTCTTGGCAGGAGTTCTTCTGAACCAAAAGATGACAACAAGAGTGCTCTCGATGAGTTCTCCATGCTATATTGTGACTCTGCCAGCTCAACCTTTCTGCATGGGTTATCCGGAAGAATTATGTTGAACTTGGTTCGACATACTAATCTATGCATCCACAACTCAGAAAGTTATATGTTCCTTTGAGTTGTCCCTCTTTAGTTGTCTACTGACCTTCGTCTATCAATTGATAGTCAAGAGTATGCGTGCGTTCGTTTGTCGATGCCTATTACTCTTGTGGTCTGTCAAGCCATTCTGTCCTGAATGACTTGGAGAAACAAACTCCACTACCTCATCCATATCTAGGATTGGGTCAAAGTAGTTGTATTCCGCAGATCAAATGCCAATCCAGCTTTTGGTTCTGTTCTACCTTGGAGTATTACCCCCTTTATGTCAGAATTGTCATGAGAACTGCACCAACTCTCATGAATTTTGACGTAGTGATACTTCTCACCATCATTAGTCATTCCTCGGCCCTCATGTTGATGCAAACGGAATACCGACAAATGAATTGTGATGTGTGAAATCCATGCTCCCAGCAACCTCATTGCTTGGTAGTTAAAGGATAATAATTTCGTTCTTAGCGTGTTGGTTCTTGAATCATCATTCTAAGACTGATCGTGCTATCTAGTCCTTATTTCCGGTGCACCCTTCGATCAATGAGTTAGGATTGTGCCAATCCCTCGCTCTGTTGATCATATCGTCTTGCCCTGAAAAGCAAGATTGTTCTTGAGCTTAATAGCATATCGGTGGTTGTGATTTTCCAATTATCTTCTCGGAAGTATCACCGGGTCGTCACCCAACCGCTATGTTGAGCTCGTGATCAAGTTGGTTTATCCTTGTAAACCACCCTTTCCCCAAGAATCCGTGTTGGATACCCTGAGCTAGTTGGATAAGCTAAACAACAACTTGGAGAGTTGGAAGATAAAATCTTGTCCGACTTAGTTCATGTTAAGGGATATCTTTTTCTGTGTGTGTGTGTGTTGAAGAAAGATGATATCTTCATCAATTGGTCCTTGTGAACAATTGTTGGATCTATTATCTTACCCAAACCTTTGATTGAGTATGGGCTATCGTCAAATCAAATCAGAACCAACGATGTTCGTAATGTTGTCTTACTCGTGGTTGATTCCTCGAGCATACACCATTACATCTTTTGGTCTGACCAATACTATCCCCTTGTTCACATGATGGTGGAAGTCCAGTGATATGAAAATTCTGATGAGTTGCTGTTGAGCCTATCAGCAGCATTTTGTCTCCCCCATGATTCGTGTTGAACATCAACCTAGTGTTGGAAACTTTGTAAGCAATGCCTTCGTGTTCCGTTCATGAAGCCTATGCTTGGATGGAAGAAGTGACTTCCTCTAATTCATGTGCATTTGGTGCAAGTGGCCGCCGTGGGTTTGAGAAAGGTTTGTTTTGTTTCCTCTGGAATCGTCCCAAGTCAGTCATGCATGTGCAAAGTATACTATGGTTTGGTAGATTAATTACCTCCACTCCATGTGTGTTCCGTAGCACCCCAAGCCACTGACTGATTTGTTCAGGGAAAGGAGTTAAGTGTTAATCCATGGTAATGCACAAGACTCTGATATCCCCGATGATGGTTCCCTACCAGAACTCGGTAGTGTTTTATTGTAAGACTACCATGTGATCATGTTTGTCTGGGACAGCGTGTTCACATGTGTGTAGCAGAACCAGCTCATGTTTGGAGCTTGCTATCGTAGTTCATTTCCCGAGAATCTCGCAACGTTATCTCGTCGAATTGTGTTGCAAACTTTCATTTTTCTTCCTAGACGCGATGAGTCTGGATTATTCTGACACCAACCAGATCTGAATCTCAGGCAGATATGATGGTTGGAACATTTCCCAAGAACTATAATATTGGTCCCTCGATAACTGGTAAAGTGGATGTCGTGGCCAGCACCACCCAGCCGAAGGACCTATTATTGTAGTATCTTGATTGAAGAAGTTGGCCACCTTCCCATAAGGACTTCGTAGGATTTACTCCCTAGTTGTGCCTTATGATTTTTGTGTTCCCGAAGTCCGACCTTTTACTTGATGTTCTAGATATCAAACCATAATTATCTATGGATTATGCTAGCACATCAAGGAGAACATTAGAAGCGGAGTGCTAAATGTCTCTCGGTCGATCATCCAGATTTTGTTTCCTTGGCCTTGCTAAGGTGAAATCTGAGAAGGTGTTATCTTCCTTTGCATCTGCATCTTCCACCGGTATTCATCATGGTAGTAAGTTGTGTTCCGAGGATCCTGGACACGGATATTGGTAAAATCTTGATGATTATGGAAATGCTCAAGTTCTTGAGCGCACGCACAAGCGTTAGGTGTTATCATCGGCACTAACTGGATTCCTCCCAGTTTCCTCGGTAATGCTATGACCTTTTCAAACAGTGATTTCACTCTCTATTGTTGGGTTCTTCCCCAGTTACCAAAATCATTCCCAGCATTTGCATTTTGTTCCCAGCTTGCACCGCCACTGTGCCATTCTACCATGAGTCTCTTCCATTTCTGGTGGTAAGCAAATTCATCCATTACGTTGTCTTCAACAAGGTAATCCACATCATCCAAGTCCGAGTATGCCATTCTACCGACCCCCTCCAAACGATCGCTCGAGAATTGCCTTAGGCTGGTTTAAAGAGTTTCAATGATCTCTGAATCAAAGGTAATTCTTTTTGCCACTTAAGGTAATAATCTACGAATCACCCTCCTCCAGGATGTTTCGTTGTGGTATCATGGCAACTCAACTCCTCGCTACGTTGACAACCGATCACCACATTCTTAAGTCTGGAATTGTTGTCTACCTAGTGAACCTTTGTCATCTGCTTCACTCCATTCCTATGGATGTGTGCTTCGTCTCTCAGCTCGAGAGATGTTGCTATGTCTCATTCCGTGGATTAATCCTGAGTTGTTCGAACTTCGGGAAGAACAATTCTTTTAGGGTCTTTCCTTTCCTCTCGTTGATAGTTGGAGTTCTCAAGGCAAGACTTCAAGTCAATGATGATGAACGAATCAATGTTCTTATGAAGGGCAACCTGGATCGTGAAGATTGTGCTAGTTGGCGTTCCCCCTTCACCTTACCCTACGCTTGAATCTCAGGACGAGATTCTTGTTTAGTGGGGGTGAGTTGTCACAGCCCTAGAGCTTGCTTGTAACTAGTGGCATTGCATCCATGCATCATGTCTAAATTTCTTTAAATTTGAATTGAGGAATTTTCAAAAGCCTCAGGAAACCTCTAAAAATAACCAACATTTAAATCTTCTCAAATGAGTCCAAGAAAATGTTCCTGTTATTCCATGGAAATATTGGTAAGAGGTAAAATATAAACCAATATTTTTGGAGTCATAGAGATATTTATTTTGGCCATTTGAATTAATCCAATATATATTAAATATGACTCTAATAATTCTGGAAGTTTGTGAGTGGCTTTGTATATATTTTGGCAAGCCACATAAAAACCTACAGAATTTATTAAAATGATTTAGTTGCTAAACTAAATCAAAACAGAGGAAGAAAAAAAAATAGAAAACAGAAATAGGAAAAGCAGAGAGGAGAGAAAACTACCTAGCGCTCACCTGGCAGCCCAGCCGGCCCAGCTCCTCCAGCGGCCCAGCCCACCGCCGCTTCCCCCCCCCCTGTCGTCTTCCTCCCTTGCCAGAAGGACACGGGCACGCGCCCGGCGCGCGCGGCCACGCGCCCCAGCCACCTCCTCCCTGCCTGGCTGCCTCCTCCTCCTCTGGATGCCCCTCCCGAGCGCCACGCAACCCTCTAGCCCTCCTACTCTCCCCGTGCCCCTCTCCTCTCTCTCCCCGGAACGCTCTCCCCCTCCTCTGTTCTCCTCACCGAACGCGCCCGCCGCCGCCGATGAGAACCACCGTGGCCACCGGCCACCCCACGCCTCGCCTAAGCGCCAAGAAGCTCCGCCCCGTCCCCCTCTTCCTCCTCACCAAGACGGAAGGCGCCGGAAGCCCTGGATGCTGCCAGCTTCGCCGTTCCCCTCCTCGGCCACCGCGGGTCGCCGCCGTCAAATCCGTCCCCGTCCGGCCTCCCTCAAGCTCGCCGTCCACCTCTATAGGGTCTATGTGAGCTCTCCGTCCGTTTCCCCCTCTCTGTTTCGTCGTTCGCGCGCCGTAGTTAGGTTATCTACCAAGGCTGAAACCCCACCGCCACCGGCCATGCCGCCGCCGTCGCTCTAGCTAGCATAGCTCGCGTCCGACCTCAGGCCCGTGCTCAGGAGCTCCCCAGAAGGCCAAGTCCACCACCCGTTTCCCCTCCCGTGCACCCTAATGCCGAAACCGCTGAGACCCGAACTCCGGCAGCCGCCGCGGGTTCCACTCTGGCGAACTCCGGCCACCCCCGCACCTCCCGTTGGTCCCCCTAGATGCGCACGGGCACGGGCTATCCTCTGGTGCCCCTGGCGCATCGATCCGTCGACTCTGGCGAGTTCCGAGGGAACTCCGCCGCGGTTCGAGGTCACCGCCGGCGAAACTCCGGCAGGAGCTGACGTGGCTCCGTCATTAGGAGCTAACCCAGCTAGTTAGGCAACCTACAGCCACTGACAGTGGGCCCCACCCCTGGTCAAACCCCAGTCAGCGCTGGGTTTGACCGGGATTAGATCCTGTGTCACTGACGTGTGGACCCCGCACGTCAGGTTTGACCTGGACCTGGCCGTTGACTCGCTGACGTCATGCTGGTGTCAGGCTGACGCAGTTAAATCATTTTCTGGATTTAAAATAAATTCAGGAAATTCCAAAAAATTGTATAAACTTCTAAAAATCATAGAAATTCAACCGTAACACCAAATGAAATAATTTATATATGAAAAATTATCAGAAAAATTCAAGGAATCCATCTGTACCATTTTCATGCATGTTTGAACAATGTTTGTCCTCTGTTTTGGACAAAACAAATAAAGGGCATTTAAATAACCATATATGGAGTTGGAATTTGAATCATGTATTCAAACCAACTTCATTTAAATCATAGCTAGGTGCATTAGCCCAAAACACATTCATATTGCCATGTCATAGCATGCATCATATTGTGCATTGCATTGATCGTGTTTCTTCTGTGTTTGCCGGTGTTGTTCCCCCTCGATAGACGTTGTACCGATGATGTGATCGTTGACACTGATGAAGACTCAATGCTATCTTCAGAAGTGCCAGGCAAGCAAAACCCCCTTGTTCATTCCGATAAAATCCCACTCTCTCGCTCCTGCTCTCTTGTACTGCATTAGGAAAACAACGACATATTTGTTACTTGCTGCGGTAGCTAAACCCCTTTATCCTTTCATGACCTGTCATTGCCACAGTAAATAGATGAAACCCACTAGCATGAGTAGGAGTTGTTTGAGCCCTGTTGTGCCTACTCATTCATGCTTGTTTGTCATGCCTGCTTCTGCTTAGAGTTGAGTCAGGTCTGATTCATCGGGGATGAATCAGAGGTGTGTGAACATGTCCTACTGGGTGTGAGCTAAGTGTGTGAATACGATCTGGTAAAGGTAGCGGTGAGAGGCCATGTAGGAGTACATGGTGGGTTGTCTCATTGCAGCCGTCCTCAGGAACTGAGTTCTGTGTTTGTGATCCATGATTCAGCTACTACCACGCATTGGGCCCGAAACCAATGGACCCTCTCGGCTTCTTAATCACCCTTGTCCTCTATCCAGGAGTTGCAAGGAGTTTCTGGTGTTTGTAGTATGCTGGAGGCCGTGGGCAGCGCTGACCGGAGGGGTGGGCTGTGATGCGGTAGGCATGTGGTCGGGTATACTAGGCGCTCGTTTGGTGTCACGGAACCCTGCTCACATCGTTTGGGGCTGTGAGCGAAACTCCGGCCGGATCTCCTCATGGATGGAACCCGAATAGGCGATAAACATGGACTAGAGACTTGAGTGTTTAGGTAGGCCGTGGCCGACACCCACGTTGGGCTTCCGCTTGAAGGTTGCCGAGTACATGTCGTGTAAACGGCGGTAAGTGGTGAGAGCATGTGTGAAGATGTACACCCCTGCAGGGTTAACATTATCTATTCGAATAGCCGTGTCCGCGGAAAAGGACTTCTGGGTTGCTTATATCAGTTCATAGACAAGTGAAAGTGGATACTCTAAAATACGCAAGATAAGCGTGAGTGCTATGGATGGCGTTCTCGTAGGGAGACGGGAGCGGATCCATAGTGGTGTATTGATATGGTGAATATGCGGACTCGTGTGCGCCACCTCAAAGGAGTTACTTGCAGTCGTAGTTCAGGATAGCCACCGAGTCAAAGCTGGCTTGCTGCAGTTAAACCCCACCATCCTCTTTGTTGATAATGATGCATATGTAGATAGTTCTGATGTAAGTCTTGCTGGGTACATTTGTACTCACGTTTGCCTACTTTATGTTTTTGCAGAGAGGTTTCGGTCTCGCTAGTAGTTCCGTATGGACTTCAACGTTTAGCTTGTTACCTCAGCTACGATCTTGTGCCCTCGGCAGGATCTGGTAGATAGTCAGGCTTCTCAGCCCTTTTCATTTGTAGATGTCTGTACCCAGACATGATAAGCTTCCGCATGTGCTTTGACTTGTATGCTCTGATTGTTGGGTTATGAGACCCATGTTTGTAATATCTTGCTCCTCAGAGCCTATTGAATAAATTACTTGAGTCATAGAGTCATGTTGTGATGCCATGTTGTATTTGCACATATCGAGCATATTGTGTGTATGTTATTGAAATGCTTGGTATGTGTGGGATCTGACCATCTAGTTGTTTATCTTTAGTAGCCTCTCTTACCGGGAAATGTCTCCTAGTGTTTCCACCGAGCCATGGTAGCTTGCTACTGCTCCGGAACACTTAGGCTGGCCGGCATGTGTCCTTCTTCGTTCCTGTGTCTGTCCCTTCGGGGAAATGTCACGCGATGAATACCGGAGTCCTGTTAGCCCGCTACAGCCCGGTTCACCGGAGTCCTGCTAGCCCAGTGCTACAGCCTGGATTCACTCGCTGATGACCGACACGTTCGATGCTAGGTCATGGATGCCTGTCCCTGTAAGTCTGTGCCACTTTGGGTTTACGACTAGCCATGTCAGCCCGGGCTCCTTATCATATGGATGCTAGCGACACTGTCATATACGTGTGCCAAAAGGCGCAAACGGTCCCGGGCAAAGGTAAGGCGACACCCGTGGGAATACCGTGCGTGAGGACGCAAAGTGATATGAGGTGTTACATGCTAGATCGATGTGGCATTGAGTCGGGGTCCTGACATTTATATTGGTTCAGGACACCGTTGTGGTGTAATACCCTACTCCAGTGTGTGGTGTGGTGGATTGCCTCTTGGGCTGATGATGATGAACAATACAAGGAAGAACATCCTCGTGAGGGTCTGCTCTTGGCTGGGGCGATGAACTACTAGGAGGAGCTCAGTCACCCCTCTCTCTCTACCTGACCTTCTCTATCTTTCCAACTCTCTGGCCAGCTCTTTCTTCCCCAGCCTCTAGCCTCTCTCTCTTTCTCCCTCTTTTTCTGCCTGTGGGTTGCTGGTCCTATTTATAGAGGCCCTGGTCCTCTTCCCAAATATCGAGCGGGAAGGGAGCCAACAATGGCGGGCTAATTTGAAGGGGGATAGCTAGTATCAACTATCCTGACAAAAGTAGTCTTCGCCTGCGCAAAGCTCTGGTGATGACACCGTCTTGGGCTCCACGGTGACCTCCGTCTCGTAGTCCTCCTGGTCTTCGTCTCGTTGCACCGAAATGGCAACCTATGTCTGATGCCTCGGTACTCCGCGGCTGCGCTTGCCCCCTTTGTACCAAAGAGGAAGGGAGGACGTTGCGCGGGCTGGCACCCGCCTGGCACCCCCGGTCATCATGGCTTGCGTCAGACATGGGCCTTGATCTCTCTGCCTCCTCGTGAGCCAGCCTGACGAGGCCGCGCCTGAGGAAGCTCCGCGTCGTCCGCCCCGCGAGGCTTGGCCCCTCGCGAGGATCTTGGGTTTGTGTTGGTGAAGATGGGCCGCGCTGGGCCCCCCTTTGAGCCACGCCGCAGGCCGCAGGCAGGCAAGTCTGGGGACCCCCATTCCCAGAACGCCGACAGTTGTCCACCGCATTGGTGCTCTCGGCGCGGCGTGGTCAACGTGGTCAATGACATTCCATCGGAAGAGTACTCTACATGGAGAGGCTGACAACTGGGTCCACGGCCACAGCCCAGTTTTTTTGTGATTCGCCAAGTAAGTCGCTTTGTCAGGCCTGTTGGGCTGCAAATCTTTCAAGACGAGGAGAGCTTTCATTCGGCTAGCCGAGAAAATGGCCCATCAGTAATGAGAAATGGGTTGTACATTTTTAAAACACATCAAACTGGCAATTAGTTTCAAATATATTTTTTTCATGTCGATATTTTAAATTACCTTAATTTTTATGCATGGAGAATTTGTTGGATTTCATGTTGATATACATTATTTTTAAAATCAGTTTGAATGTGAGTCGAAATTTCGGGATTAAAAACAGTTCGGAGCGCACCGAAATATGCAAAATTTTGTATAATTTTTTAACCGTGGCCACAATATGGGCTGTAATGCTAACAAAAAGAATATGGGATCCAAAAAAACCTTAATAATTAGCAAATGGGATGTAAATTATTAGAAATAATGGCAGATGGGCTGTATGTTGTTTTCCATATATTTGAGGCTTTTCTCCACCTGACATCAGGGACCCACCGAAAGGGCCTCTATATATCGCGAAAAAATGTTACCGCCACTGACAGCTCGGACCCACCAGCTATATCTTCGCACGCAAGGAAGTACCTGCTTATTACGCACAAAAAAATGAATACTCCCCCTGTTAGCTAGGACCCAGTATAGTGGCAGGCTGACTTGTGGGCCTACTAAGTTTATGGGGATGGAGGGCTTTGTCAACTTAGTCAATATGCATGATTCTAGCTCTAGTGATCGTACGATGTCCATCCAACGGCCGTAGTGCTTCTTCAACCTCTGGTCTTCTTGCTCCAGCCGCCCAAACCAGCGCCGATCATGCCTCGTGCTCCTGCCTCCCGTGGCCGGCTGCAATGCGGCGAAGGCCTCACCGCCCCCTACTACTCCCAGCGCTGTCCAGGCCGTCCCTCTACTCACCCACACCCCCTGTTATTCTACGTTGATGGCAGCCTCACACCGCACCGAACCAGTGAACCCTCGTACTCCTCTACGCGTGGGCATCCACTGCCGCGTCTTCCCTGGCTCCGCGTCATCCCCTTCCTAGGCCTCACCGTCGTCCACCGCCCTGGTGCTCTCGGCGCGGCGTGGTCAACGTGGTCAAGGAACGGCTTCCATCGGACGTGGACTGTACGTGGAGAGGCTAATAGCTGGGTCCACGGCCGTAGCAAGGAAGTGCCTCCTTATTACGTGCAAAATAATTATTCCTCCACCTGACAGCGGGGACCCACCGGACGGGCCACCGTATTTCGCAAAAAAAACATTTCCCCTCTGACTGCTAGGACCCACCAGCTACATCTTCGCACGTAAGGAAGTGCCTGACAGTCGGGACCCACCTGGTCGAAGCGTACATAGCATTGTCATTCTGGTCGCGGACGTGTACGTACATATATACTGGTGGATGTAGAGGCCCGAATGTGTCGTAGTAGAGGCGCGCACGTAGCATGTACATGTACGTATAGCGGCCAGGGTGCAAGAAAGAAAATACGGCCACGTATGTGTACATACGGGCGGGGTCTTGAACACCTACTCGCGCATACGTACGGCTAGGGCTCGTACACATGGCTGGGTCAGAACGGAGAAATAGCGTTGTCGCCGTGTTCATGGGGAGGCAACGGAATGCGTTGTGTTCATGGGGAGGCAACGGAATGTGTTGTGTTCATCGGGAGGCAACGGAATGCGTGGGAGCCAACCGGCTGGGTCGGAACGGAATGCGTGGTCGTGTTCATCGGGAGGTCTTGGACGGAATAGGCGATGGAAATGAGGTCTGGCGTATCGCAAAACGGAGGAAACAGACCTCCTACGTTCGGAACAGGGTCCTGTTGATCGGGACGGGTGTGGCGTACCGCAAAACGGAGAAAACGGACCTCCTACGGTCAAAACGGGGGTCCTGTTGATCGGGAGGGTGTGGCGTACCACAAAATGGAGGAAACGGACCTGCTACGGTCGAAACGGGGGTCCTGTTGACCGGGAGGGGTGTGGCGTACCGCAAAACGGAACTCCTACAGTCGAAACGGGGGTCCTATTCATCGGGAGGGATGTGGCGTACCACAAAACGGGACTCCACGGGATACTGTTCATCTCCACCGTCGACCACCTCCAGCCTCCACGGGCTCCTATTCATCCAGCCTCCACCGCGCGCTACTCCACCGGCTACTGTTCAACCACCCCTCCATGGGCACCCCTCCATCGTCTACTGTTCATCCAGCCCTCCACACCACGGGGGCCTGTTCAACCACCCCTCCACGGGCACCCCTCCATCGTCTACTGTTCATCCAGCCCTCTGCACCACGGGGTCCTGTTCATCCAGAGGCAGCGCCACCGCTCACTCCTCATCCACCCCCCCGCAACGCTCACTGTTCATCCAATCGATCGGCTTCAGTTAGCAGCAGTAGCGAAGGAATCGATCGATCGCTCGGGTTCAGTAACGCGTAGCCTGTAGTGCAATCACTCGGGTTCAGTTAGAGCCCAACGCCTCGCTCGGGTTCAGTTAGAGCCAACGCCTCGCACACACGTGCGTACGTGTACGAGAGAAACGCGCATCGCTCGGCCCCCGACCTCCCACCGTAACCGGGAACTCCCCGAAATTTTCCTCCCCCTCGCTTCTACCACCGTTTTTTCCATCATGGACGGCCCAAAGAATGTCATGCAGCTGCGTCTCCCGCCCGCCCAGGACGAAAAGCCCATTTTCTGTCATGATTTTTTGTCATAGAAGTAGGAGCCCACCACATCTATGATGATACCGGGTTTTGTCACAATTATCATCATAGAAGTGTCATATGTATGACAGAAAAAAAAATGTTCGGCCCAAAATGTCACGGATGTGTCTTTTTTTTGTAGTGCGTACATTCGGTACTTGATCGGGATGGATCGTGAAGGTGTACGACTACATCAACCGCGTTGATAAACGCTTCCGCTTAGTAATCTACAAGGGTATGTAGATGCTCTCCCCCTCTCATAGCTATGCATCTCCATGGATATATCTTGCGTGTGCATATAATTTTTTTGTTTTCCATGCAACGTCCCCCAATAGTGGCATCATGAGCCAGGTCTATGCATAGATGATATGCACGAGTAGAACACAAAGGAGTTGTGGGCGGTGATGTTCATACTGCTTACCACCAACGTCTTATTTTGATTTGACAGTATTGTGGGATGAAGCAGCCCGGACCAACCGTACATGTCCACATACACGAGACCGGTTCCACCGACTGACATGAAACTTGTTTTTGCATAAAGGTGGCTGGCGGTTGTCTGTTTCTCCTACTTTAGTTAAATCAAATTTGACTATGGATAGTCCTTGCAGAAGGATAAAACAACAAACTTGATAATCACAGTTGTGGTTTTGCGTAGGTAAGAATGGTTCTTGCTAAGTTGCCCATAGAAGCCACGTAAAACTTGCAACAACAAAGTAGAGGACGTCTAACTTGTTTTTGCAGGTCATGTTGTGATGTGATATGGTCATGATATGATGTGATATATGTTGATGTATGAGATGATCAGGTTTTGTAATAAGTTCACGACTTGCATGTTGATGGGTATGACAACCGACAGGTGCCTTAGGGTTGTCTTTAATTATTGTATGACCCGTGTGTCAATCACTAGGCGCCATGTAATTGCTTTTCTTTATTGCTATGCGTTAGCAATAGTTGTAGAAGCAATAGTTGGTGAGACGAACCCCGACGCAACGATGGAGATCATGCCGATGCTTTGGAGATGGAGATCAAAAGCACAAGACGATGATGGCCATATCATGTCACATATTTTGATTGCATTTGATGTTTATCCTTCATGCATCTTATTTTTCTTAGAACGAAGATAGCATTATAAGATGATCCTTTCACTTAAGTTCATCGTTTCGAAGAACCTTCTGATGATCGGGTGTGATAGACTCTACATTTACAAACAACAGGTCTAAGCCAGTTTTGCACATGCATAATAATTGGGTTATACTTGACGAGCCTAGCATGTACAGACATGGTCTCTGAACACTGGAGACCGAAAGGTCGAATGTGAGTCATATAGTAGATATGGTTCAACATAGTGATGTGCACCATTGAAGACTACCCCATCTCACGTGATGGTCGGACATGAGTTAGTTGATTTGGATCATGTATCACTTAGACAACTTGAGGGATGCTGATTTAAGTGGGAGTTCATTAGTAATTTGATTATTTGAACTATAATTTATCATGAACTTAGTCTTAATAGTTTTTGCATATCTATGTTGTAGATCAATGGCCCGTGCTACTGTTCCCTTGAATTTTAATGCATTCCTAGAGAAAGCTAAGTTGAAAGATGATGGTAGCAACTACATGGACTAGGTTCGTAACTTGAGGACTATCTGCGTTGCTGTACAGAAGAATTATGTCCTTGATGCACCGCTAGGAAACCCACCCGCTTCCGCTAATCTAGACATTGTGAACACCTAATAAACGCGGATTGATGACTACTCGATAGTTCAGTGTGTCATGCTTTACAGCTTAGAGCTGGGGCTCCAAAAGCGTTTTGAGCACCACGGAGCATATGAGATGTTCTGAAAGCTAAAAATGATATTTCAAGCTAATGCCTGGGTTGAGGAGATATGACGTCTCCAACAAGTTCTATAGTTTTAAGATGGAGGAGAACAGTTCTATCAGTGAAAACATACTCAAAATGTCTAGGTATCATAACAACTTGACTTAGTTGGAAATTGATCATCCATTGAGAGTGTTATTGACTGAGTTCTTCAGTCACTGCCGCTAAGCTACAAAGGCTTTGTGATGAACTACAATATGCAAGGGATGCCGAAAACCATTCCCGAGCTGTTCGCGATGCTGAAATCAGTGGAGGTAGAAATCAAGAAGGAGCATCAAGTGTTGATGGTTAATAGGACCACTAGTTTCAAGAAAAAAGGGCAAAAGAAAGAAAGAGAACTTAAAGAAGAATGGCAATGAAGTTGCCGCTCCCATGAAGAAAACCCAAAGCTGGACCCAAGCCTGAAACTTAGTGCTTCTACCACAAGGGAAATGGTCACTGGAAGCGGAACTTCCCCAAATACTTGGTAGATAAGAAGGATGGCGAAGTGAACAAATGTATATTTGATATACATCTTATTGATGATTACATTACTAATGCTCGTAGTAGTGCCTAGATATTTGATATTGGTTCAGTTTTTCATATTTGGAACTCAAAACATGACCTATGGAATAAAGGAAGATTGGCTAAGGACGAGGTGACCATGCACGTCGGGAATGGTTCCAACATCGATGTGATCGCCGTCGGCACGCTACCTGTACATCTACCTTCGGGATTAGTTTTAGACCTCAATAATTGTTATTTGGTGCCATCGTTGAGCATGAACATTATAACTAGATCTTGTTTATTGCGAGATGGTTATGCATTTAAGTCAGACAATAATGGTTGTTCTATTATTATGAGTAATATCTTTTATGGTCATGCACCTTTGGTGAATGGTCTATTCTTGTTGAATCTCGATAGTAGTGATACACATATTCATAATATTGATGCCGAAATATGCAAAGTTGATAATGATAGTGCAACATGCTTTTGGCACTACCGTTTAGGTCATATTTGTGTAAAGTGCATGAAGAAACTCCATGCAGATGGACTTTTGGAATCACTTGATCATGAATCATTTGGTACTTGCGAACCATGCCTGATGGGTAAGATAACTAAAACTCCATTCTTTGGAACAATGGAGCGAGCTAATGACTTATTGGAAATAATACATACCGATGTATGCAGTCCGATGAGTGTGGAGGCATGCGACGGGTATCGTTATTTTCTAACCTTCATAGATGATTTGAGTAGGTATGGGTATATCTACTTGATGAAACACAAGTCTGAAACATTTGAAAAGTTCAAAGAATTTCAGAGTGAAGTGGAGAATCAACGTAACAAGAAAATAAAGTTTCTACAATCTGATTGCGGAGGCGAATATTTGAGTTATGAGTTTAGCCTTCATTTAAGACAATGTGGAATTATTTCACAACTCATGCCACCTGGAACACCACAACATAACGGTGTGTCCGAACGTCGTAATCATACTTTATTATATATGGTGCATTCTATGATGTCTCTTACCGATTTGCCTTTATCATTTTGGGGTTATGCATTAGAGATAGCCAATTCACGTTAAATAGGGCACCATCTAAATCTGTTGAGACGACACCGTAAGAACTGTGGTTTGGCAAGAAACCTAAGTTGTCGTTTCTTAAAGTTTTGGGATGTGATGCTTATGTCAAAAGGCTTCAGCCTGACAAGCTCGAACCCAAAGCGGAGAAGTGTGTCTTCGTAGGATACTCTAAAGAAACAATTGGGTATACCTTCTACCACAGATCCAAAGGCAAGATCTTTGTTGCTAAGAATGGGTCCTTTCTAGAGAAGGAGTTTCTCTCGGAAGAAGTGACTAGGAGGAAAGTAGAACTTGATGAGGTAGTTCTACCTTCTCTCGAATTGGAATGTAGCACATCAGAGAAAACCGTTCCCATGATGTCTACACCAACCAGAGAGGAAGCAAATAATAATGATCATAAAACTTCAGATCAAGTTCCTACTGAACTTCATAGGTCGACCAGAACATGTTCCGCACCAGAGTGGTATGGTAATCATGTCCTGGAACTCATGTTGTTAGGCAACGGCGAACCTTCAAACTATGAAGAAGCTACGATGATCCCAGATTCCTACAAACAACTTGAGGCCATGAAATCTGAGATAGGATCCATGTATGAGAACAAAGTGTGGACTTTGGTGATCTTGCCCGATGATCGGCAAGCCATTGAGAAAAAATGGATCTTAAAGAAGAAGACAGACGCTGATGGTAATATCACTGTCTACAAAGCTCGACTTGTCACAAAAGGTTTTCGACAAGTTCGAGGGGTTGACTACGATAAGACTTTCTCACCTGTAGCGATGCTTAAGTCTGTCTGAATCATGTTAGCAGAACTGACCACAGTAATAGGATGCCCAAGGAAAAAAATTCAAATTCTGACTCGCCATGAACACCCCAAACACCAGCTTCTACCAATATGGGTATCTTTTCTTGTACTCAGTCAAAACAACACAGATATAATAAGTTGGCCGCTGAATTGGGTACTCCTTACTCACCTCCTTACGCTCCATGGCAACTACTACGCTGACTGCTTTATTATTAGGCGCCACGTACAGAAGCAAAGGCTCTTTTTCAATGGGAGCAACAAGGATGGGCGGCTCAGCTAACTCTTTTTTAAGGTCCTCAAATGCTTGATCCGCCTCCTCACTCCAGACAAAGTGGTCTGTCTTCTTCATCATTTGATATAAAGGAATGGCCTTCTCTCCCAGGCAACTTATGAACCGACTCAAAGCCGCAATGCAGCCCATCTGACGCTGGACATCATTAACACATGCCAGCTTAGAATGTGAAGTAATGGCCTTAATCTTCTCTGGGTGAGCCTCAATGCCTCGTTCTGACACCATGAAACCTAGCAACTTGCCTATAGGCACGCCAAAGGCACACTTGGCCAGGTTAAGAATCATCTTGTAGACCCAGAGATAGTCAAAAGTTTCTCTAAAATCATCTAGGAGAGTCTCCTTCTTCCTAGATTTGACCACAATATCGTCCACATAAGCATGAACGTTACACCCAATCTGACTGTGAAGACAATTCTGAACACAGGGCTGATAAGTCACTTGAGCACTCTTGATCCCAAAAGGCATAGAAACATAGCAGAAAGCCCCGAAAGGTCTGATGAAGGATGTCTTCTCTTGGTCTTTGTCTGCCATTTTAATTTGATCATATCCAGAGTAAGCGTCTAGGAAGCATAAACTCTCACAACCCACTGTTGCACGGGGTTAGCTAACCACTCAGGGTGAAAAACTTCCACGATGAACCTAGCCGCTAAGAGCCGGGCTAATTCTTCTCCAATAGCCTTACGCCGCTCTTCATTGAATCTATGGAGGAACTGTTTGACCAGCTTAACTTGGGATCCACATTAAGGGTGTGTTCAACGAATTCTCTCGATACATCTGGCATGTCAGAAGGATTCCATGCAAAGATGTCCCGATTCTCATGGATGAACTCCATGAGCACGCTTTCCTGTTTGGGATCCATATTAGCCCCTATGCTAAAACTGCTGAGACGAGTCACCAGGGACAAAATCCACCTGTTTGGTGTTATCAGCCGACTTAAACTTCAACAAAGGGTCCTACTCTGTACTAGGCTTCTTTAGAGGGGTCATATCAGCTGGGTCAACATTGTCCTTATAAAACTTGAGCTGCTTAGTAGCACAAGCTGATTCTGCGTAAGTTGCATCTCCTTCCTCGCACTCCAAGGCGATTTTCCAGTCACCATGAACCATGATCACCCCGTTTGTCCCTAGCATCTTAAGCTGCAAGTAAATATAACAAGGGCGAGCCATAAACCGAGCATAAGCCGGCTAACCGAATAGAGCATGATATGGACTCTTGATCTTGACCAGCTCAAACCATAAGGACTCTGTCATGTAATTACGATCATCACCAAAGGCCACCTCCAGCGATATCTTCCCCACTGGACAGGCCGACTTACCAGCCACTACACCATGGAAAACTATTGATGATGGCTTGAGGTGTTTTTCGGTCAGATTCATATGACGAAAGGTATCGTAATATAAGATGTTGATGATGCTGCCACCATCCATGAGCACTTTTGTGAACTTATAACCACCTACTTGAGGGGCTAGCACCAAGTCCAGATGACCTAGATTCTCAACCCAAGGTGGGTGATCCTCTCGACTCCATGTGATCGGATGCTCTGACCATCAGAGACATTAGGGCATTGCCGGATCAACAGAATTGACAGCGCGCTTATGAACCTTTTGATCTCATTTGCAAAGACTAGTGGTGAAAACATGGTATTGGCCACCATTAAGCTGCTTTGGATTACTCTAATATACTGATGGATTACCTTGCTGCTGGTTACCCTGACTAGACCATTGGTTATAACCACCCTGGTTACCCTAACCTAGATAGCCAGAACTTGAGCCGCCCCCACCAAAGCCAGACCCATGAGAGCCGGACCCTGACCCGTCGGGTGGCCCGTTATTATTGCCATGATTCTGACTGAGGCTGTAGTTCCTAAACTCCCGCATAACCCAACAATCCTTCCAGGCATGAGTGGATGGCTAGTTTGGAAGAATGTGCTTCAGGAAGGTGTCATTAATTAAGCGGTGCCTCAAGATTAAAAGGCTTTGCATCACCAAAGGGCGGCTAACCATTACCATTACTACGCTGATTCTTGTACCCAGTGTTGGTGTTAGCTACTAGATCTGACCCGCCATCGGGGTGTCTGTGCTTATCATCGTTACCCTGGTTGTTGCAATTATGCCCTGCCGTATTCTGCCATTGACCCTTATCATTGCCATTCTTCTTGCCCTTGATGGATCTCTCATCATCGATCCAGGGTCTTTAGCGTTATCAGAGTCTAAATAATTAATGAGAGCCGTCATGAGCTCGCCCATGTCATTACAATAATGCTTAATCCGTCTAAGCTTCTGCTAATGGGGGGGGGGGTAAAGTGATAGTTCTTCTCCAAAACCAGAACCACCTGACCCGCCGCAATACTATTCGACGAGAGAATAATAACCGACACCCGCCGGACCCAATGGTGGGCCGACTCATCCTCACACTGCACGCAGTTATCCAGATCGATAATTGTCAAAGGTTGCTTGCATGTCCCTTGGAAATTCTTGATGAAACGTGCCTTCAACTCTGCCCATGAGCTGAAGGAATTAGCAGGCAAACTTTTTAACCATGTACGGGATGGCCCATCCAACATCATAGTAAAGTAATTGGCATAGACCGCATCATTGACTGATGTGTACTATGGAACTTTATTCTTGTAGACACGAGTTGGGCCTCCAAGCACAAAGTTTTGTAGGACAGTAGCAATTCTCCCTCAAGTGGATGACCTAAGGTTTATCAATCCGTGGGAGGTGTAGGATGAAGATGGTCTCTCTCAAACAACCCTACCACCAAATACAAGAAATCTCTTGTGTCCCCAACACACCCAATACAATGGCAAATTGTATAGGTGCACTAGTTCGGCGAAGAGGTGGTGATAAAAGTGTAATATTGATGGTAGAAATATATTTTTATAATCTGAATAAATAAAAATAGCAAGGTAGCAAATAGTAAATGGGCACAAAAACGGTATTGCAATGCTTGAAAATGAGGCCTAGGGTCCGTACTTTCGCTAGTGCAATCTCTCAACAGAGCTAATATAACTGGATCATATAACCACCCCACAAAGTGCGATGAAGAAACACTCCAAAGTTCCTATCTAGCGGAGAACCTAAGAAGAAATTGTTTGTAGGGTATGAAACCACCTCGAAGCTATTCTTTCCAATCGATCTATCCAAGAGTTCGTACTAAAATAACACCAAATAATTTCAGATTCATAATACTCAATCCAACACAAAGAACTTCAAAGAGTGCCTCAAGATTTCTACCAGAGAAACAAAGACGAGAGCGTGCATCAACCCCTATGCAAAGATTACCCCAATGTCACCATGGGAATCCGCGAGTTGAATGCCAAAACACATATCAAGTGAATCAATACGATACCACATTGTCACCATGAGTATTCATCTGCAAGACATATATCAAGTGCTCTCAAATTCATAAAAGTATTCAATCCGATAACAACAAAATCTCAAAGGGGAAAACTCAGTTCATCACATCAAGATAGAGAGGGGAAAACACCATATGATCCGACTATATTAACAAAGCCAACGATACATCAAGATCGTGACATATCAAGAACAAGAGGGAGAGAGAGAGAGATTAAACACATAGCTATTGGTACAAACCCTCAGCCCCGAGGGTGGATGTAACGCCCTCGATGCGGCTATATCTCCTACGTGTCGAAGCATGACTTAGAGGCATAACCGCATTGAAAGCAATGTCGCAAGTAAGGTAATTTTCACAACAACCCATGTAAATAGATAATAAGGGGAAAGGTACATAGTTGGCTTACACTCGCCACGTCACACAAAGTACATAAATAGCATTACATCATCCAATACACTCATGGTCTGACTACGGTACCAAAATAAAAGATCAACCCCAACATGCCACACGGTCCCGATCGCCCCAACTGGGCACCACTACCGATCATCAGGGAAAGACACATAGTAACAGCGTGAGTCTTCATCAAACTCCCACTTGAGCTCAAGCGCATCATCTGGAACGGAGTCATCGGGCCCTGCATCTGGTTTGTAAGTAATTTGTTAGTCATAGGGACTCAGCAATCTCACACCCTCGCGATTAAGACTATTTAAGCTTATATGAAAGGCAAGGTAATATGTGGAGCTGCAGCAAGCGACTAGCTTATATGGTGGCTAACTTGTTCGCAACAGAGAGCGAGAAGAGAAGGCAAAGCACAAACGAAGAACTAGAGAACAACCTACGACAAACATTACTCCAACACCGTGTTCACTTCCCGGACTCCACCGAGAAGAGACCATCACGGTCACACACACGCAGTTGATTCATTTTAATTAAGTTAAGGTTCAAGTTATCTACAACCGGACATTAACAAATTCCCATCTGCCCATAACCGTGGGCACGGCTTTCAAAAGTTCAAATCCCTACAGGGGAGTCCCAACTTAGCCCATGACAAGCTCTCACGGTCAACGAAGGATGTACCTTCTCCCGAGACATTCCGATCAGACTCGGTATCCCAGTTCTACAAGACAATTTCGACAAGCTAAAACAAATCCAGCAACACCGCCTGAATGTGCCGACAAATCCCGATAGGAGCTGCACATAACTCGTTCTCAGGGCACACTCAGATGAGCAATCCGTACAACTAAAACCAAACCTTGAGTTTCCCCGAGTGGGTGCTGCACAGGGCTCTAGTTTGGACCAACACTCAGAGGAGCACTGGCCCGGGGGGGGGGGGGGTTTAAATAAGATGACCCTTGGGCTCCGGAAACCCAAGGGAAAAAGAGGCTAGGTGGCAAATGGTAAAACCAAGGTTGGGCATTGCTGGAAGAGTTTTATTCAAGGCGATTTGTCAAGGGGTTCCAATTATTACCCAACCGCATAAGGAACGCAAAATCCGGGAACATAACACCGATATGACGGAAACTAGGGCGGCAAGAGTGGAACAAAACACTAGGCAAAAGGCCGAGCCTTCCACCCTTTACCAAGTATATAGATGCATTAAGATAACAAGATAATATAATGATATCCCAACAAATAACAATGTTCCAACAAGGAACGATCTCCAATCTTCACCTGCAACTAGCAACGCTATAAGAGGGGCTGAGCAAAGCGGTAACATAGCCAATCAACAGTTTGCTAGGACATGCTGGGTTAGAGGTTTGACATGACAATTGGGGATGCATGAAAAGCAAGTGGTAGGCATCGTAGCATAGGCATAGCAAAAGAGCGAGCATCTAGCAAAGCAAAGATAGAAGTGATTTCGAGGGTATGATCATCTTGCCTGCAAAGTTGTCAGAGTTGACTGGATCCTCAAAAGCAAACTCAACGGGCTCCTCGTTAGCGAACTCGTCTCCCGGCTCTACCCAAACAAGACAAACAAGCAAAAGGAACACAATCAACCACGTGCAATGCTCCAACAACATGATGCAAACATGGTATGCTATGCGGGATGCGATATGTGATGCATGTGCAAGATTTGGCAAGGAATGATTGAACCTGCCTCAACATGGAAATCCAAGTGTGCCACTAGAAAGTTGAGGTGATTTCACTTGAAATCGATATAAAGAACACCGGAATCGGAGACACGGTTTGGAAATGGCAAGCAAAACAAATATGGCACCGGTCTGCGATAAACAACAAGTAGCCATCTAAATGCATCAAGATAAATATGCTACAGCACTCAAACATGGCAACAAAATACATGGCAGGGATCCACTCATGATGCTTGACAAAATATGAACACTAAGCTACAGCCAATTCATCCATTAACAGGTTCAAACAAGCATGGCAAAAGTGCAATTGGTAAACAGGTTCAGATCAGGTAGCACACTTTGGATCATGAAAACTTTATGCTACGGGAACTTAACATGGAAAAGTAAAGCATGGTGTGGAGCTACTCAAAGAGCTTAACAAAAGTCCCTTAGTGACCTTGAGCCAAAAGGGATCAGAAAATACAATTGCAAGCATGTGAACATGGCAAAAACATAATCAGGTTACAGACTTAGTGAAAAACTGGAACATGCAAATCTGTTAACGAGTAGGCATGTTTACGAGCTTGATGCACTCACTACAGAGTATGGCATGACAAACTAAGCATACAACCATGAATAATACATATTATATAAGCTAGACATGGAAAGAACAACAACATAGCATGCACGGATCAACAACAACATCCTCGGCAAAATCGCTAACAAGTTGACAATCTGCCAGGATTCACGAAATAGTAAAAGTAATGCTTGATTGACTCAAGCTAGGTTCCTCCATAATTGCAAACAAATACACGGATGGATAGAGCACCACAAAATTAACAAATTATCCTTACTGATCATCCTCAAAAGAGGCACGGATCACTAGTAAACAACATGAACATATGGCATATTGATAAAAACAGATCAAGGACTTAGAGAAATTCTAAGTCCCTGAAATCAGCATTAACGAATGCACCAATTTGCAAGCTTGTGCTAGTTACCACAAACATCACAAAAATACATGGATAGCACCTCTGTAAAGATGGCAAAGCATATAACAAAACACATGTAGAGCTCAGGAGCATATCATGCACACATTAATCATGGCAAAAATGACAAATAGCTATTTGGTGCAGCAGATCTGACAATTAACTCAAATAGCTCTCTTCCAACAGCATTCCGGGCATCAATATGAGCTCAAATAAAAATGATGCCATGAGATGAAATGATGTATTCTCTGAGACGAACATTTTGATATGCTACATGCCCAAAACGGAGCTACGGGTGCAAAGTTACGATGCGATGAACATGGCATACAAATACTGCAGAAAAAGACTTAGAAAATATCTCGGGGTCAACCTAGGGTTTGACCCGATCCAGATCTGGCTTGCACGGAAGCCGAGGTTCGCCGGGGGAGCTCAGAGTCGCCGGAGAATGCGGGGACGACCGGATCTCTCGCTGGAGAAGGACGCGGGGTCGCCGGACTCGGGGACCGGTGGGATCCGGGTGGCGCGGGCGCGGACGTCGAGGAGCAGCGAGGTCGGCGGCGGAGCGTGCGCGGCGGGTGGCGATGTTGGGGCGGAGCGGGGCGGAGAATATCCGGCGATGGCTCGCGGTGGCACCGGCTACCGGACTTGAGGGAGAGGCGGCGCGGTGAGGCAAGGTGCGGCGCGGAGCGTGCGGAACTCGGGGGCCCTCCCCGTGCCGAGCGGGCCGGCGGCGGGGGCGACCTGGCGGCGACACGTGGCGCGCTGGTAGTGGACCGGGGTGGCGGCGCGAAGCGTCCGGCCAGGTACGGACATGTCTGGCGCGGCGCGAGGCGATTTTTTAGGGTTTCGGGGTAGAAGAACCCGTGGATTTTGGAGGGGTTGCTATTTATAGACATAGGAGGAGCTAGGAGAGTCCAAATCAGGTGCAGTTTTCGGCCACGCAATCGTGATCGAATGCTCTAGATGATGGAGAGGGTTTTGGTGGGTTTTGGGCCAAAATGGAAGGGTGTTGGGCTGCAGCACACACGCGGCCTTCTCGGTCCCTCGGTTAACTGTTGGAGTATCAAACGAAGTCCAAATGGTACGAAACTTGACAGGCGGTCTAACGGTAGTAAACCAAGGCCGCTTGGTAAATCTCGGTCCAATCCGGAAATGTTTAATCCCCACACACGAAAGGAAGGTAGAAAGGACCACCGGAGGAGATAGGAGCGTCGGAATGCAAAACGGACAACGAGGAAAATGCTCGAATGCAAGAGACGAACACATATGCAAATGCAAAGCACATGATGACATGATATGAGATGCATGACAACAACAACAACACACGGAGACAAAAACCCGAACCCGAGGAAAAAGATAACTTAGCGCCGGAAACGGCAAGAGTTGGAGTACATATAAGGTAAATTACATCCGGGGTGTTACAACACTCCACCACTACGAAAGGACCTCGTCCCGAGATCTAGGACTGGAAGAACGCCGGGTACTCAGAACGGAGGTGATCCTCGCGTTCCCAGGTGGCTTCACAGTTGGAATGGTGTGACCAGTTGACTTTGAGGAATTTGATTGACTTATTGCAAGTCTTGCGTTCAGTCTCTTCAAGAATAGCAACGGGGTGGTCACGATAAGAAAGGTCTTCTTGGAGATCAATGTCTTCGAAGTTGACGGTGCGGTCAGGAGTCTTGAAGCACTTGCGGAGCTGAGAGACATGGAACACGTCGTGCACATTTGCAAAGTTTGAAGGAAGCTCGAGTTGATAGGCGAGATCGCCTCTCTTGCTGACGATTTTGAAAGGACCCACGTATCTAGGGGCAAGCTTCCCTTTGATACCGAAGCGACGAGTACCTTTCATTGGAGAGACACGAAGGTAAACATGGTCTCCGATCTTGAAAGCCAAATCATGGTGCTTACTATCATAATAGCTCTTCTGGCGCGCTTGCGCTGCTTTGAGGTTATCACGAATGACCTTACACATTTCCTATGCCTCTGTGATCAAGTCATTTCCAAGAAGTTGATGTTGTCGGCATTCTGGGAACGGGGGTCCCCAGACTTGCCTGCCTGCGGCCTGCGGCGTGGCTCAAAGGGGGGCCCAGCGCGGCCCATCTTCACCAAGACAAACCCAAGACCCTCGCGAGGGGCCAAGCCTCGCGGGGCGGATAACGCGAAGCTTCCTCAGGCGCGGCCTCGTCAGGCTGGCTCACGAGGAGGCAGATAGATCAAGGCGGGGTATCTCACGAGGTGCCCGTGACGCAAGCCATGATGACCGGGGGTGCCAGGTGGGTGCCAGCTCGCGCAGCGTCCTCCCTTCCTCTTTGGTGCAACGGGGGCAAGCGCAGCCACAGAGTACCAAGGCATCAGGAAAAGGTTGCCATTGCGGTGCAACGAGACCAAGACCAGGAGGACTACATGACGGAGGTCACCGTGGAGCCCAAGACGGCGTCATCACCAGAGCTTTGCGTAGGCGAAGACTACTTTTGTCAGGATAGTTGATACTAGCTGTCCCCCTTCAAATTAGCCCGCCATTGTTGGCTCCCTTCTCGCTCGATATTTGGGAAGAGGACCAGGGCCTCTATAAATAGGACCAGCCACCCATAGAGCCAAAGGAGGCGAGAGGCTAGAGGCTGGGGGGAAAGAGCTGGCGGGAGAGTTGGAAAGACAGAGAAGATCAGGTAGAGAGAGAGAGAGAGTAAGGTGACTGAGCTCCTCCCAGCAGTTCATCGCCCCAGCTAAGAACAGACCGTCGCGAGGCTGTTCTTCCTTGTATTGTTCATCATCATCAGCCCAAGAGGCAATCAACCACACCACACACTGGAGTAGGGTATTACACCACAACGGTGGCCCGAACCAGTATAAACCCTGTGTCTCTTGTGTTGTTCTTTCCTGAGTTTAGATCCTAGTAAGGCGGAGGAGTGCAGGTAGATAGGAGGCAAAATCTCCGCACGCACCCCAGTGTTCAAACCTCAAGGGTCTGCCGGAACCCGAAATCCGACATTTGGCGTGCCAGGTAGGGGTGCGCCGGGATTCGTCTTCCACCACCCCGTTCTCCTCCGACCATCACGCCCATGTCAGACGCTCGTCCGGCCCGCGCTGAGCGCCGGGCCGCTCTCTCTTCCCGCGTCGCCCAGACGGCCCCTGTCGGCGGGCGTCCTCGCCGTTCCCCGTCGCCTGCCGTCAACGCCACCACCGGCCCGGCGTGGGACGAGCAGCGAGCATCGTCCCAGCATCCATCCGTGCGGCAAGACGGTCACACCACAACTCCCTCGCTCACCCCATCTGGTTCTTCGTCCCGCGCGCTCCACGCGCCCATGGAGCCCAGCAACCTCTCCCCTGCCCATCGCGCTGCACCAACACCCCCGGTCGTCGCGGCCCTCTTGGGCGGCTCGCAGGCGCCGCCTACAAGTCACCACGTCAAGCCGTTCATCCGCTGGGTCAGCGCCGCTTCCACACGACACGGGGCTCCCCTGGACCGGGCAGCGCCCGAGACCGGCCTGACCTTCAGCTCGGAGGACCACCCCTCCAACTCGGCCTACTCGTGTGCGCTCCCCATGCTGTGCACCCCCACCATCTGCCAGGTGGCCGTCAACAGAACCCTCATTGATGGCGGCGCGGGCCTCAGCATGCTCTCGGTCGAGGCCTTCAACCTCCTATGCATACCCCTGGAACGGCTGCAACCCAGCCGGCCCTTCTCAGGCGTTGGGGGCAAGTCGTCCAGCTCCTTGTGACAGATCCGGCTCCCAGTAAACTTCGGCACCTACGACAACTTCCGCACGGAGGTGGTAGACTTCGACATCGCCCCCATCGGCCTCCCCTACAACGCCATCCTCGGCTACCTGGCGCTGGCCCAGTTCATGGCCGCGACGCACCCGGCGCACAACCTCATGAAGATGCCCGGGAGTAGCGGTGTCCTCACTGTGCACGGGGACACCGGGGATGCGCTGCGGGTGCTCAAGCTCGCCTTCAAGACGGCGGCGTCGGCACAGCCCGCCAACTTGGAGACCCCCGGGCCCAAGGGGGCTGCACCCGCCAAGAAGAAACAGTTGTTCACCCAAGACAAGGCAAAAACCAAGAAGATACCCGTCGATGAGGACGGATCCACCAACGCCACTTTCACCATAGGCGCCCACCTCAAACCCGAGCAAGAGAAGGCCCTGGTCGGGTTCCTGCGCGCAAACAAGAAGGTATTCGCTTGGGAGCCTGACCAGTTGGCAGGGATCCCTAGGAGTGTAATCGAGCATCACCTTAACATGTGCCCCAACGTGCGCCCTATGAAGCAGAAGGCCAGGCGGCAGTCCACAGAAAAGCAGGCCTTCATCGTCCAAGAGACCCGCAAATTAGAAGCCGCTGGGGTCATTCGCGAGGTCCGATACCTGGATTGGTTGGCCAACCCTGTCGTTGTGCCAAAGAAGGGAGGGAAGGAGCGCATGTGTGTCGACTTCACCAACCTC
Organism: Triticum aestivum; assembly: GCF_018294505.1. Taxonomy (NCBI): domain Eukaryota; kingdom Viridiplantae; phylum Streptophyta; class Magnoliopsida; order Poales; family Poaceae; genus Triticum; species Triticum aestivum. The sequence continues at coordinate 311,202,174 of NC_057809.1, forward strand.
AACAAAGCATGCCCGCAAGATCCATTCCCGCTCCCCCGCATTGACCAGATCGTCGATTCCACTGTGGAATACGACCTGTTATGCTTCTTGGATGCCTTCTCTGGGTATCACCAGATCAAGATGGCGGTAGAAGACGTCGAGAAGACAGCCTTCCTAACCCCGTGTGGGGTGTACTGCTACACATGAATGCCATTCGGGCTGCGTAACACAGGGGCGACCTTCCAGTGGCTGATGCACATCACCTTGGGCCCGCAGCTCGGGAAGAATGTTGAAGCTTACGTCGATGACATTGTGGTAAAGTCTCAGGAGGCCAGGACCTTGATACAAGACTTGGAGGAAACCTTCACGAGCCTCAACGCAGTGAACCTACGGCTCAACCCAGAGAAGTGTGTGTTCGGAGTCCCCTCGGGCAAGCTCTTGGGTTTCCTCGTGTCCCACCGAGGCATCGAGGATAACCCGGAGAAGGTCAAGGCGGTGGAAGACATGAGCCCACCAAAGACCCTCAGAGAAATGCAGAAGCTCACGGGGCGCGTGACCGCGCTAGGGCGTTTCATCTCCAAGTTGGGGGAACTAGCACTGCCCTTCTTCCAGCTAATGAAGAAAAAGGGGCCCTTCGAGTGGACTGAAGAGGCCAACAACGTGTTCCAGGATCTCAAGAGATACCTGACCAGCCCACCGGTCATGGTGGCTCCGCACCCTCAAGAGCCCCTGGTGCTTTACCTCGCCGCCACTCCCTACTCCGCCAGCGCAGCCTTGGTGGCAGTTAGAGAGGAGCGCCGAATCAAAACCGCGGCAGCAGCCCAGGACAAGGCAGAACAGGGACAAGGAAGGCCTACAGAAACCGCCACCGCGGCTCAGGAGGATCAGCCGCCGCAGAGGGGCGCACCAGAGGCGGAAGAGGCCCCTCTTCCATATGGCCAGTCTCAGGAGGCCTCATTGCCTCAAGAGGCGCCACGGTCTCTGAAGGGAGCCACCAACACTGACGCACTCCACCTCGTTGAGCACCCAGTGTATTTCGTTAGCACGATGCTGCGGGATGCAAAGGCACGGTACCCCATGCCTTAGAAACTCCTTCTCACGCTACTGATGGCCTCGCGCAAGCTGCGGCACTATTTTCAGGGACACCCCATCAAGGTCGTCTCGTCATACCCCCTGGAGAGAGTACTCAGGAGCCCTAATTCAGCTGGAAGGGTCGCTGAGTGGAACATAGAACAACAAGCGTTTCAGCTCAAATTCAGCACGACCAGAGTCATCAAGGGAGCAGCGTTGGCGGATTTTGTGGCAGAATGGACAGAGGCGCCAGGCCTCAAGGCCGACGAGGATCGGTCCCTGTCCCCGAGAAGCGAGGCGCCAGAAGGCTTGGTCATGTACTTCGATGGGGCGTTCTCCAGGCATGGCGCTGGGGCTGGGCGGTGCTTATATCGCCCGCTCAGGACAAGCTCTATTACGCCGTGCAGCTCTGTTTCCAGCAAGGTGAAAAGGTCTCCAACAACATAGCAGAGTATGAAGGTTTAATAGCGGGCTTGAAGGCCGCGGCTGCCCTGGGGGTGAAACGCCTCACCATCAAGGGCGATTCGCAGCTCCTTGTCAATTTCTCCAACAAGGTGTACGAGCCAAAGGATGAGCACATGGAAGCCTACCTAGCGGAGGTCCACAATATGGAGAAGTAGTTCTGGGGGTTGGAGTTGCAGCATGTGCCCCGTGGCACCAATCAGGAGGCCGACGACATTGCCAAACGGGCGTCCAGGCGGTTACCTCAGGAGCCTCCAACAAGGTGTACGAGCCGAAGGATGAGCACATGGAAGCCTACCTAGCGGAGGTCCGCAAGATGGAGAAGCAGTTCTGGGGGTTGGAGTTGCAGCATGTGCCCCGTGGCACCAATCAGGAGGCCGACGACATCACCAAACGGGCGTCCAGGCGGTTACCTCAGGAGCCTGGCGTTTTCGAGGAGCGGCTCTTCAAGCCATCAGCCCTGCCGTCATTATCGAACACGGCTCAGCCCTGGGAGGAGCTCCCCCAGCCACCTGCCTCAGGGGCTCCGGCCTGTGGCCCGGCCTTAGGAGCACGTCTGCTCTTGACGATGGAACCTCAGGACGGATGTTGGATCACGGGGCTCCGGAGTTACCTAACGCAAGGGACCCTGCTGGAGAAAGAGGAGGAAGCGGAGCGAGTGGCACGCCAGGCCACGGCATACTGCATCAAGGATGGAGAGCTCTACCGGAAGCGGCCAAATGATGTATCCCTGCGCTGCATCTCCAGGGAGCAAGGGAAGGAACTGCTGGAAGATATACACAGCGGAGATTGTGGACATCATTCATCATCACGGACCCTCGTCGGCAAGGCATTCCGCAGTGGGTTTTATTGGCCCACCGCGCTCAATGACGCCGTCGAACTAGTGAAAGCTTGTGAGGCCTGCTAGTTCCACGCCAAGCAGATCCATCAGCCAGCAGGAGGCTTGCAGACTATACCCCTTTCGTGGCCATTTGTAGTCTGGGGGCTGGATATCTTGGGCCCGTTTCCTCGGGCGCCTGGGGGCTACCGCTACCTCTACGTCGCCATGGACAAGTTCACCAAGTGGGCTGAAGTAGAGGCTGTCCGCACCGTTCCCGCGGGTTCCACGGTCAAGTTCATCAAGGGCATCGTGAGCCGGTTCGGGGTGCCTAATCGCATCATCACGGACAATGGTTCGCAGTTTACCAGTAACCTCTTCAAAGCATACTGTGCTAAACTTGGAATGCAGAGATGCTACGCTTCGGTGGCGCACCCCCGAAGCAACGGCCAGGCCGACCGAGCCAAGGCGGAGGTCCTAAGGGGCCGCAAGACCAGGACGTTCAAGAAGAAGCTGGAGGCCTGCGGCAGAGGTTGGTACAACGAGCTTCAGTCCGTGTTGTGGTCCATTCGCACAACCGCGACCAAGCCGACTGGAGAGACCCCGTTCTTCCTGGTCTACGGAGCCGAAGCGGTCCTCCCTCACGAGGTCAGACGTCGCTCCATGCGGGTCTTGGCGTTCGACGAGGCGTAGCAGGACGCCATGCGGGGGATGGACCTCGTGCTAGGGGAGGAACATCGCCGAGAAGCCGCGCTACGAGCGGCGAGGTACCAACAAGCACTACGGCGATATCACTGCCGCAACTTCCGCCCCAGAACTCTCGAGGTAGGAGACCTCGTGCTCAGGCGGGTTCTCTCCAGGGAGGGGCTGCACAAGCTCTCTCCCATGTGGGAGGGCCCGTTCAAAGTTGTTCACATTTCCAGGCCCGGCTCTGCGCGCTTGGAGACTCGGGAGGGGGTGCTAGTCCAGAATGCATGGAACATCCAGCACCTCCGGAGGTTCTACCCCTAAAAAGGCCCAGAGCCTGTGAAGAAGGAGAATGCCTGTGAAGCTATCGCGTTTTGGAAAAGGCCCGGAGCCTATGAAGAAGGTGAATGCCTGTGAAGCTATCGCGTTTTGGAAAAGGCCCGGAGCCTGTGAAGAAGGCGAATGCCTGTGAAGCTATCGCGTTTTGGAAAAGGCCCGGAGCCTGTAAAGAAGGTGAATGCCTGTGAAACAATCGCGTTTTGGAAAAGGCCGGAGCCTGTGAAGAAGGCGAATGCCTGTGAAGCTATCGCTTTTTGGAAAAGGCCCAGAGCCTGTGAAGAAGGCGAATGCCTGTGAATCTATCGTGTTTTGGAAAAGGCCCAGATCCTGTGAAGAAGGCGAATGCCTGTGAAGCTATCGCGTTTTGGAAAAGGCTCGGAGCCTGTGAAGAAGGCCAACGCCTGTGAAGCTCGCCGGCCGTGACACCCTCACGTAATAATGAGTTGGGGCTGTACACGCCCCGGAGGCTCAGGAGCGCTGGCCTCAGGCCCTGGGGCTCCCTCCCATGCCCAGTGGCAGCACTTAGCTCCGCACTGGTGAGAAGACGTCGAAGACTAGATTAGGTGCCGGACGCGGCTTTTCATTTGCTTTCCGCAGTTGGCTTGTTCCTTCTCATTCGAAGTTTTATTGAAGTTGTTGCCGTCTTTGGCTTGTGGTTCTTCGACTTTTCACTCTCCTGCCTCTACTTCTCTTGTGCAAGGCCTCGCGAGGAGGGCAGCTGAGCGCCCTCGCAAGTGTTCCTATCCTAGTCATTCAAAGAATTCGCGGACTGGGCCCCTTACAGGAGCACCCCTCCAGTCCGTGCCCCACGGGCACCGCGACACAAACAAAGGGCCTGGGTCGGTCGCCCCCCACGGCCGGGGCCGGGAACTATCCACGCCCGGGCACGTAGCCGGAAGGTACGGTAACGAAAGCAAAACGATGATTAACAACAATAACCCAAACACGCCCCCCCGGGGCTCCACACTATTATCTTTGTTACGCAGGAAAAAGGAAAAGAAAGAACAAATCCGGTGCGGCTCGCCTCACACTGGCCCGCAGGGAAGGCCCGAGCTGCCTCCGGAGCTCAGGCGGACTCCCTCTCGCGCTTCACCGGGGCGCGACGGAGGGCGGACACGTTGCCACCCCCCAAGCAGATACGACGACGTGGAGGCTGACTGCGGCCACCGCTAGAAGAGTCGCCGCCTGAAGAAGAACCGGAGAAGCTTGAGGAACCCTGAGCGCCGCCGGCCGCGCGAGCGCTGCCCTCTCCATCATCGCCGGAGTTGGGTCCCAGCCGCGGTCGTCACCCTCGGGGCAACACCTTGCACGGCGACCATCTTCCCCAAACACCCTCACGTAGAGGGTGGCATCACCGTCAAACTTGAAGTGTAGGGTGCACCACGGCTCAGGCCACGAGCGTGGGCAAACATTTGCCAACCGCGGGCCAGGAACAGGCTCCCAGCCGCGGAGACCTCCAGTGAGACCCATGAGGCCCGGCTGCAGCAGCCGTCGGCCTGGAGCCAGAGGCCGCCCGGGGCGCCGGCCGGGAGCTCGCCAAGGAGGAAGCGAGGAAGTGGAAGCCGGGTGCTGGTCAGCCCCGCCGACCACACGACGAACTCCGGCAGCACTTCAGCGGCGCGAAAGCACAGCCTAGGGGGACGTGCAGCCGGAGCGCGCCCCCCGGCTACAGCAATCCGCCCGTCACTGTGCTGAAGATCGCCTTCACGGCCGCGGGGAGCCACCATGGTGGCCACCAGGATGTTTACGAGGGTGCCCTTGGCTGCGCTTGGGTGGGGTAGAGGCAGGTTCAACCTGGTGAGCCTTCCCCTTCTCTGCGGCCGAGAACCTCCTTGACGGGGCCATGAAGAAAAGGAGAAGCAAGGAGGGATGAACTGGAAGGGCGCGCACCGGTCCTTACTTATAACTGGCGATGGCCAACCAACGGCCCCCACGATCGTAGGTAATTATGACCCGCTTTGCATGCAGGGACTTGTCCAATCCATGCAGTTGCCGAGGCGCCATGGGGAAGTGGAGACGCCCACGTCCAATCAACCGCCACGTGGCGCCCAAGGCCGCAGGCTGTTAGGGCCCGCGGCGCTTCGCTCTTGCCCTTCCGCCTCCCTACACGGCCAAGTCCAGGCGCGCCTTGGGTCCGGGGGTTACTGTCGGCGTTCTGGGAACGGGGTCCCCAGACTTGCCTGCCTGCGGCCTGCGGCGTGGCTCAAAGGGGGGCCCAGCACGGCCCATCTTCACCAACACAAACCCAAGACCCACGAGAGGGGCCAAGCCTCACGGGGCAGACAACGCGGAGCTTCCTCAGGCGCGGCCTCGTCAGGCTGGCTCACGAGGAGGCGGATAGATCAAGGCGGGGTATCTCACGAGGTGCCCGTGACGCAAGCCATGACGACCGGGGGCGCCAGGCGGGTGCCAGCCCGTGCAGCGTCCTCCCTTCCTCTTTGGTGTGAAGGGGGCAAGTGAAGGAAATATGCCCTAGAGGCAATAATAAAGTTATTATTTATTTCCTTATATCATGATAAATGTTTATTATTCATGCTAGAATTGTATTAACCGAAAACATAATACATGTGTGAATACATAGAAAACAGAGTGTCACTAGTATGCCTCTACTTGACTAGCTCATTAATCAAAAATGGTTATGTTTCCTAACCATAGACAAAATAGTTGTTATTTGATTAATGGGATCACATCATTAGTTGAATGATCTGATTGACATGACCCATTCCATTAGCTTAGCACCCGATCGTTTAGTATGTTGCTATTGCTTTCTTCATGACTTATACATGTTCCTATGACTATGAGATTATGCAACTCCCGTTTACCGGAGGAACACTTTGGGTGCTACCAAACGTCACAACGTAACCGGGTGATTATAAAGGAGTACTACAGGTGTCTCCAAAGGTAGATGTTGGGTTGGCGTATTTCGAGATTAGGATTTGTCACTCCGATTGTCGGAGAGGTATCTCTGGGCCCTCTCGGTAATGCACATCACATAAGCCTTGCAAGCATTACAACTAATATGTTAGTTGTGAGATGATGTATTACGGAACGAGTAAAGAGACTTGCCGGTAACGAGATTGAACTAGGTATTGGATACCGACGATCGAATCTCGGGCAAGTAACATACCGATGACAAAGGGAACAACGTATGTTGTTATGCAGTCTGACCGATAAAGATCTTCGTAGAATATGTAGGAGCCAATATGGGCATCCAGGTCCCGCTATTGGTTATTGACCGGAGATGTGTCTCGGTCATGTCTACATTGTTCTCGAACCGTAGGGTTCGCACGCTTAAAGTTACGATGAAAGTTATTATGAGTTTATGCATTTTTGATGTACCGAAGTTTGTTTGGAGTCCCGGATGTGATCACGGACATGACGAGGAGTCTCGAAATGGTCGAGACGTAAAGATTGATATATTGGAAGCCTATATTTGGACATCGGAATCGTTCCGGGTGAAATCGGCATTTTTCCGGAGTACCGGGGGGTTACCGGAACCCCCCCGGGGGTTTATTGGGCCTACATGGGCCTTGAGGGAGAAGAGAGAAGGAGGCAAGAGGTGGTCGCGTGCCCCTCCCCTTCCTAGTCCGAATAGGCAAGGGAAGGGGGGCGCCCCCCCCCCTTTTCCTTCCTCTCTTCCACCTCTTTCCCCTCTCTTCTTGTCCAACTAGGAGTCCTACTCCCGGTGGGAGTAGGACTCCCCCTTGGCGCGCCCACCTTGGCCGGCCGCCCCCTCTCCCTGGCTTCTTTATATACTGAGGCAAGGGGCACCCTAGAAGACACATGTTGATCCTCGTGATCGTTCCTTAGCCGTGTGTGGTGCCCCCTGCCACCATATTCAACCTCGTTCATATCGTTGTAGTGCTTAGGCAAAGCCCTGCGTCGGTAGAACATCATCGTCGTCACCACGCCGTTGTGCTGACGGAACTCATCCCCGAAGCTTTGCTGGATCGGAGCCCGGGGAGCGTCATCGAGCTGTACGTGTGCTAAGAACTCGGAGGTGCCGGAGTAATGGTGCTTGGATCGGTCAGATCGGGAAGAAGACGTACGACTACTTCCTCTATGTTGTGTCAACGCTTCCGTTGCGATCTACAAGGGTACGTAGATCATACTCTCCCCTCTCATTGCTATGCATCACCATGATCTTGCATGTGCGTAGGAAAATTTTGAAATTACTACGTTCCCCAGCAGCAAGCGCAGCCGCGGAGTACCGAGGCATCAGGCAAAGGTTTCCATTTCGGTGCAACGAGACCAAGACCAGGAGGTCTACGAGACGGAGGTCACCATGGAGCCCAAGATGGCGTCATCACCATAGCTTTGCGCAGGCGAAGACTACTTTGTTAGGATAGTTGATACTAGCTGTCCCCCTTCAAATTAGCCCGCCATTGTTGGCTCCCTTCCCGCTCGATATTTGGGAAGAGGTCCAGGGCCTCTATAAATAGGACCAGCCACCCACAGAGCCAAAGGAGGCGAGAGGCTAGAGGCTGGGGAAGAAAGAGCTGGCCAGAGAGTTGGAAAGATAGAGAAGGTCAGGTAGAGAGAGAGGGGGGGGGGTGATTGAGCTCCTCCCAGCAGTTCATCGCCCCAGCCAAGAGCAGACCCTCGCGAGGCTGTTCTTCCTTGTATTGTTCATCATCATCAGCCCAAGAGGCAATCCACCACACCACACACTGGAGTAGGGTATTACACCACATTGGTGGCCCGAACCAGTATAAACCCTGTGTCTCTTGTGTTGTTCTTTCCTGAGTTTAGATCCTAGTAAGGAGGAGGACTGCAGGTAGATAGGAGGCGAAATCTCCGCACGCACCCCAGTGTTCGAACCTCAAGGGTTTGCCGGAACCCGAAATCCGACAGACGTTCACCAGTTTCTGACCAGTTGAGAGGAGTACGGCACTTCCTGCCATACAGAATTTCGAATGGGGCCTTGCCAGAACTGGCTTGAAAACTGTTGTTGTAGGAGAATTCGGCATATGGAAGACAATCTTCCCACTTCATACCGAAGGAGATAACACAAGCCCTGAGCATATCTTCAAGAATCTGATTGACATGCTCGACTTGACCGCTAGTTTGAGGATGGAAAGCTGTGCTGAAGCGGATGTTGGTGCCCATGGCCTTCTGAAAAGACTCCCAAAACTTGGAGGTAAAGATGCTACCACGGTCTGAAGAGATCACCTATGGAATGCCGTGCAGAGAGACAATCCAAGAGGTATAGAGCTCTGCCAATTGAGCTGCAGTGATAGACTCTTCGATAGGCAGAAAGTGAGCCACTATAGTGAGTTTGTCGATGACAACGAATATAGCATCATTGCCACGGTTGGACTTTGGAAACCCAGTCACGAAGTCCATCTCAATGTGGTCAAACTTCCATTCTAGAATGGCAAGAGGTTGGAGGAGACCAGCTGTCCTTTGGTGTTCTGCCTTCACTCTTCTGGAGACATCACATTCATTCACGAACTGAGCAATCTCGCGCTTCATTCGAGTCCACCAATAAGCCTGCTTGAGGTCCTGATATATCTTCGTACTCCCAGGGTGGATGGAGAGGAGTGAATTTCGAGCCTCGTTCATGATAACTTTACGAAGGTCACCTTTGGGCACAACAATACGATCCTCGAGGAAGAGAGTATCCTTGTCATCAAGGCGGTAGCACTTGTACTTGGATTGACTCTTGGCAATCCCAATCTTCACCTTCTTCACCATAGCATCAAGAAGTTGAGCCTCGCGAATCTGATCTTCCAAAGTAGGAGAGACTTGAAGGTTGGCGAGGAAACCTTGAGGAACAACTTGCAAATGGAGTTTGCGGAAAGCTTCACAAAGCTTGGGTAGGTAAGGCTTGATAATCAGACTGTTGCAATAAGCCTTCCTGCTCAAAGCGTCAGCAATCACATTGGCCTTGCCTGGAGTAAACTCGATACTCAGATTATACTCTTGAATCATTTCGACCCAACGAGTTTGCCTGAGGTTGAGATTAGGCTGAGTGAAGATGTACTTCAGACTCTTGTGGTCAGTCAAAATGTCCACTTTTCTTCCCAATAAGAGATGTCTCCAAGTCAAAAGAGCATGCACAATTGCCGCCAACTCGAGGTCATGAGTGGGGTAGTTCTTCTCATTGGGCTTCAACTGGCGAGAGGTATAAGCCACAACTTTCTTCTCTTACATCAACACTGCACCAAGACCTTGAAGAGAGGCATCGCAGAAGACCTCGAACGGTTTGGATTCATAAGGAGGAGTCAGAACTGGAGCGGTGACCAATTTCTCTTTCAAAGTGTTGAAAGCGATGTCACACTCCAGAGACCAAACGTACTTGACGTTCTTCTGGAGAAGGTTTGAAAGGGGCTTCACAATCTTTGAAAAGTTCTCAACGAACCTTCGACAGTAGCTTGCGAGACCGAGGAAGCTACGGAGTTGCTTCACGTTCTGAAGTGGTTCCCAATTCACAATTGCAAACACCTTCTCAGGATTCACCGCAATGCCCTTGGCAGAGATGATATGCCCAAGATATAGAAACTCATCGAGCCAAAACTCGCACTTTGAGAACTTGGCGTAGAACTGATGTTCCCTGAGCTTATCAAGCACCAAACGCAAGTGCTTGGCATGATCTTCCTTGTTCTTCGAAAAGACCAGAATATCGTCGAGATAGACCAACACAAAATCATTTGTGTAGGCGTCGAAGATGAAGTTCATCATGCGAGAGAAAGTCGGAGGAGTGTTGACGAGGCCAAAAGACATGACAGTGTATTCGTAAGAACCGTAGCTTGTTCTGAAAGCCGTCTTGGGAATATCTTGCTCACGGATTCGAATCTGGTGATAACCCATACGGAGATCAAGCTTGGAGAATACTTGGGCACCTTTGAGTTGTTCGAATAGCTCATTGATGTTGGGAAGTGGGTACTTGTTCTTGATAGTCTTCTTGTTCAATGGACGGTAGTCAACACAGAGTCGGTCCGTTCCATCCTTCTTCTTCACAAAAAGTACTCCGCAACCCCACGGAGAGGAACTAGGTCGGATGAGACACATTCGCTCTTGAATATCGAGTTGCTTCTTCAGCTCCTTCAACTCTTCAGGTCCGAGCTTGTAAGGACACTTGCAAACCGGTTCCGTGCTAGGCTCAAGATCGATGACGAATTCAACTGGCCGGTGCGGAGGCATTCCTGGAAGCTCTTCTGGAAAGACGTCTTGATATTCGCAAACGACTGGAATTTGCGAGATGGCATCCAGTTCACCCTTCTCATTGAGGGAAAACAGACGGATGGCATCATCACGAGCGGCAAAGACAATTACATCCTCAGACGAATGAGTCAATTGAATCTGCCTAGCTGCACAATCAAGCTGAGCCTTGTGCTTAGAAAGCCAATCTATTCCGAGAATAAGATCAATATCCGAGTCACCAAGAACATTTAGAGAGGACAAGAACTTATAGTCACCCAAAGTGATTGTAACATCCGGAACGCATACTCGAGATGTCACTAGACGGGCCGGAGAGTCAATAGCCAACGGTTTCGGCAACACTTGAGTAACAAAATCATGCTTAGATGCAAAAGGTCTTGAGATGAAACAATGCGATGCACCAGTGTCAAAAAGTACTCTTGCAGGAATATCGTTAACAGGAAGGTTACCCATGATGACATCTGACGAGTCCTCTGCCAGAGCTGCATTCACCATGTTGACCTTGGCGTACTTGGGGTTATGCTTGACCACAGCTGTACTTGCCGATCTCACAGGAGGAGGAGGAGGGAGATGCCTCTGGTTGAAGCATTTGCTGGCATAGTGACCCTTCTGTTGGCATTTGTTGCACGTGACCTCTGAAAGCGAACGGTGATATGCAGTACTCGATCTTGGAGCTTGAGACAAAGTCTTGTTCTGAAAGCCAGCCTTGGGTGGGTGGGAAGATCCACTGCCACCTTTGCTCTTCTTCTAAAAAGGCTGACGGGACGGAGGAGGAGGAAGCCAATACTTCTGCTGCTTGGCCACTTGAGTAGAGGAAGAAGGAGTAGCATCTCTGACTCGCTTCTTGGAAGCATCACACTTCAGTTGAGCAGCCTCTTGCTTCAATGCCATGTTGTAGAACTCATCGTACCTCCTGGGCTCAAAAAGGACAAGAGCTAGCTGGATTTCTTCTCTGAGGCAACCCCTGAACTGGTATATCATGCTCTTCTCGTCAGGGACGTCCTGCTTAGCAAAGCGGGCGAGCTTCTGAAACATCTTGTTGTAGCCATAGACAAACATAGAGCCTTGCTTCAGGTTGCGTAATTCCTCACGGTTGCTTTCAACCACGCTTTGAGGAATATGATGAGCTTCGAAGTCTTGACGGAATTCATCCCAGGTAATCTCACGACCTCCTCTGGAATCTTTGTACTGTTGAAACCATTCTGCAGCTTGGTCTTTGAGTTGGAAGGAAGCTAACTTGACAAAGTCCTCAGGCCTGACGTTACTGCACTCGAAATGCTTGCACAAGTCCATGAGCCAATCGTCATCATCAGTTGCCTCAACACAATTGCTGAAGGTCTTTGGCTGGTTAGCAAGGAACTGGTTGAGTGTAGCAAAGTGATTCTGATTGTTGCCTTGGTTGCCTTGGTTGCCTTGGTTCGCTTGGTTGCGCTCTTGAAGAATTTGCATGATCAACTGCGTGTTTGCATTGGTAGCGGCCATCACAGCTTGCCATCCCTCCAAAGGGGGAGGTGGTGGTGGTGGATCAGGATTCGGAGTCGTGCGCGTTGGAGGAGCCATCCTGAAGAGGTTGACATCCATTAGCACATTGATAGCCAAAATATTGAAGCTGAACCAAACGGGTAGAAATTGCAACATATAGTCTTTGCATCCGAACATAAGAACGAATGCATTCCACTAGAAATGGTCACATATCCATAAATTGAGAAGCCACTTAGAATTTAGGTAGAGGAATAAATCAACAAGGTACGGAGCAAGAACGAATACTCGGTAAGGATCACCCAATCTCAAACCAAATATCCGTGGAAGAAGACCTAGAGCTACAAGAATTCCCACCTATGAAACTCCCGAACCTTTCCGGTTATGCAATCAGGTGTTGGGGATACATGGGAAGCATAATATCTCACCCAAATCTAGCAAATCCTACATCTAGCTGTATCCATCCTTCAACACATAACCGAGAAAAACTTCGGAAATCGTCTACCTCAATCTTCGAAAAGCATCCATTATACAAGTTATGGCAATACTCCCGAACTCCCGCCCCAGTACTGGGTGGCGTCGAGGTTATCTCACCAACAACTGCATAAAAGAGATTTTCGATGTCGGCGAACTAAACTCAGGTATTCCAGAACTACAACGATAAAATTGTGACGACAACACCTCGGAGCTCAACTCCCCGGGACACAGCCACAACCCCTAAATGACAGGAGGCACCAAGAACGATGTTCTCGTCACAAATCCATCGGAATGATTCCAAGATACCCGCGTGATCCTAATTTTTTTAGTGAAATTTGAGAAGAGAAGAGTCAAAACTCTACGTCAGGATGCCTTACCAGAGCGATGAAGGGACTGGGGAGTAAAAAGAATTCCTAAACTCTCCGATATATAATTCCTAATGACTCAAAACATTTTTCTAGACTCAACCCGTCAGCTAATTCGATCAAGAAATGGAGCTCCTAAGGTCGGGGAAGGCCCTGATTACCAAGTTGTAACGCCCTCGATGCGGCTATATCTCCTATGTGTCGAAGCACGACTTAGAGGCATAACCGCATTAAAAGCAATGTCGCAAGTAAGGTAATCTTCACAAGAACCCATGTAAATAGATAATAAGGGGAAAGGTACATAGTTGGCTTACACTCGCCACGTCACACAAAGTACATAAATAGCATTACATCATCCAATACACTCATGGTCTGACTACGGTACCAAAATAAAAGATCAACCCCAACATGCGACACGGTCCCGATCGCCCCAACTGGGCACCACTACTGATCATCAGGGAAAGACACATAGTAACAGCGTGAGTCTTCATCGAACTCCCACTTGAGCTCAAGCGCATCATCGGGCCCTGCATCTGGTTTGGAAGTAATCTGTGAGTCACGGGGACTCAGCAATCTCGCACCCTCGCGATCAAGACTATATAAGCTTATAGGAAAGGCAAGGTAATATGTGGAGCTGCGGCAAGCGACTATCTTATATGGTGGCTAACCTATTCGCAACAGAGAGCGATAAGAGAAGGCAAAGCACGAACGAAGAACTAGAGAACAACCTACGACAAACATTACTCCAACACCGTGTTCACTTCCCGGACTCCACCGAGAAGAGACCATCACGGTCACACACGCAGTTGATTCATTTTAATTAAGTTAAGGTTCAAGTTATCTACAACCGGACATTAACAAATTCCCATATGCCCATAACCACGGGCACGGCTTTCAAAATTTCAAATCCCTGTAGGGGAGTCCCAACTTAGCCCATGACAAGCTCTCACGGTCAATGAAGGATGTACCTTCTCCCGAGACATTCCGATCAGACTCGGTATCCCGGTTCTACAAGACAATTTCGACAAGCTAAAACAAATCCAGCAACACCGCCTGAATGTGTCGATAAATCCCGATAGGAGCTGCACATAACTCGTTCTCAGGGAACACTCAGATGAGAAATCCGTACAACTAAAACCAAACCTCGAGTTTCCCCAATGGGGCGCTGCACAGGGCTCTAGTTTGGACCAACACTCGGAGGAGCACTGGCCCGGGTGGGTTAAATAAGATGACCCTTGGGCTTCGGAAACCCAAGGGAAAAAGAGGCTAGGTGGAAAATGGTAAAACCAAGGTTGGGCATTGCTGGAAGAGTTTTATTCAAGGCGATTTGTCAAGGGGTTCCCATTATTACCCAACCGCGTAAGGAACGCAAAATCCGGGAACATAACACTGATATGACGGAAACTAGGGCGACAAGAGTGGAACAAAACACTAGGCAAAATGCCGAGCCTTCCACCCTTTACCAAGTATATAGATGCATTAAGATAACAAGATAATATAATGATATCCCAACAAATAACAATGTTCCAACAAGGAACGATCTCCAATCTTCACCTGCAACTAGCAACGCTATAAGAGGGGCTGAGCAAAGCGGTAACATAGCCAATCAACGGTTTGCTAGGACATGCTAGATTAGAGGTGATTTCACTTGAAATCGATATAAAGAACACCGGAATCGGAGACACGGTTTGGAAATGGCAAGAAAAACAAATATGGCACCGGTCTGCGATAAACAGCAAGTAGCCATCTAAATGCATCAAGATAAATATGCTACACCACTCAAACATGGCAACAAAATACATGGCAGGGATCCACTCATGACGCTTGACAAAAGATGAACACTAAGCTACAGCCAATTCATCCATTAACAGGTTCAAACAAGCATGGCAAAAGTGCAATTGGTAAACAGGTTTAAAACTTGGAGAAATTTTAACACAAGCCTGGAATTTCAGATCAGGTAGCACACTTTGGAGCATGAAAACTATATGCTACAGGAACTTAGCATGGCAAAGTAAAGCATGGCATGGAGCTACTCAAAGATCTTAACAAAAGTCCCTTAGTGACCTTGAGCCAAAAGGGATCAGAAAATATAATTGCAAGCATGTGAACATGGCAAAAACATAATCAGGTTACAGACTTAGTGAAAACTGGAACATGCAAATCTGTTAACGAGTAGGCATGTTTACGAGCTCGATGCACTCACTACAGAGCATGGCATGACAAACTAAGAATACACCCATCAAGAATACATATTATTTAAGCTAGACATGGCAAGAACAACAACATAGCATGCACGGATCAACAACAACATCCTCGGCAAAATCGCTAATAAGTAGACAATCTGCCAGGATTCATGAAATAGCAAAAGTAGAGCTCGATTGTCTCAAGCTAGGGTGCTCCATAATTGCAAAAAAAGACATGGATGGATAAAGCACCACAAGATTAACAAATTATCCTTACAGATCATCCTCAAAAGAGGCACGGATCACTAGTAAACAACATGAACATATGGCATATTGATAAAAACAGATCAAGGACAGAGAAATTCTAAGTCCCTGAAATCAGCATTAACGAATGCACCACTTTGCAAGCTTGTGCTAGTCACCACACACATCACAAAAATACATGGATATCACATCTGTAAAGATGGCAAAGCATATAACAAAACACATGTAGATCTCAGGAGCATATCATTCACACATTAATCATGGCAAAAATGACAAATAGCTATTTGGTGCAGCAGATCTGACAATTAACTCAAATAGCTCTCTTCCAACAGCATTTTGGGCGTCAAGATGAGCTTAAATAAAAATGATGGAGTGAGATGAAATGATGTACTCTCTGAGACGAACATTTTGATATGCTACACGCCCAAAACAGAGCTACGGGTGCAAAGTTACAATGTGATGAACATGGCATAAAAATACTGCAGAAAAAGACTTAGAAAATATCTCGGGGTCAACCTAGGGTTTGACCCGATCCAGATCTGGCTTGCACGGAAGCCGAGGTTCGTCGGGGGAGCTCGGAGTCGCCGGAGAAGGCGGGGACGACCGGATCTCTCGCCGGAGAAGGACGCGGGGTCGCCGGACTCGGGGACCGGCGGTATCCGGGCGGCGCGGGCGCGGACGTCGAGGAGCGGCGAGGTCGGCGGCGGAGCGTGCGCGGCGGGCGGCGGCCGGCGACGTTGGGGCGGAGCGGGGCGGCGAAGATCCGGCGATGGCTCGCGGCGGCACCGGCGATTGGACTTGAGGGAGAGGCTGCGCCGTGAGGCAAGGTGCGACGCGGAGCGCGCGGGCCTCGGGGGCCCTCCCCGGGCCGAGCGGGCCGGCGGCGGGGGCGACCCGGCGGTGACACGTGGTGCGCAGCTAGTGGACCGGGGCGGCGGCGCAAAGCGTCCGGCCAGGTACGGATATGTACGGTGCGGCGCGAGGCGATTTTTTAGGGTTTCGGGGGAGAATAACCCGTGGATTTCGGAGGGGGTGCTATTTATAGACATAGGAGGAGCTAGGAGAGTCCAAATGAGGTGCGGTTTTCGGCCACGCGATCGTGATCGGACGCTCTAGATGATGGAGAGGGTTTTGTTGGGTTTTGGGCCAAAATGAAAGGGTGTTGGTATGCAACACACACGAGGCCTTCTCGGTCCCTCGGTTAACCGTTGGAGTATCAAACGAAGTCCAAATGGTATGAAACTTGACAGGCGGTCTACCGGTAGTAAACCAAGGCCGCTTGGCAAGTCTCGTTCCAATCCGGAAATGTTTAACCCCCACACACGAAAGGAAGGTAGAAAGGACCACCGGAGGAGATAGGAGCGCTGGAATGCAAAACGGACAACGGGGAAAATGCTCGGATGCAAGAGACGAACACGTATGCAAATGCAATGCACATGATGACATGATATGAGATGCATGACAACAGCAACAACACACGGAGACAAAAACCTGAACCCGAGGAAAAAAATAACTTAGCGTCGGAAACGGCAAGTGTTGGAGTACATATAAGGTAAATTACATCCGGGGGGTTACAGTGGACTACTCCCTCCTCATCGTGGTAGCTACCGGGATGATGAAGGTGGCCACTAGAGATGATTCCCCCCTCCGGCAGGGTGCCGGAACGGGGACTAAATTGGATTTCGGTGGCTATAGAGCCTTGCGGCGGCAGAACTTCTGATCTAGGTTAACCCCAAGGGTTTTTGGAATATTTTGGAATTTGTAGGGTAAAGAGGGGGTGCGGGAGGCCACCAAGGTGGGCACAACCCACTTGGGCACGCCCTGGTGGGTTGTGCCCCCCTCGGGGTACCCCCAGGTGCTTCTCTGGCCCACTGGTGGTCTTCTGGTCCATAAAAAATCCACAAAATGTTTCGCGGTGTTTGGACTCTCTGCGACAGATGTCGAGGACCCCGGTGTGTGGTCCCGTAGTCCGAGAAGAACTCTTGCCTTGCGTGCCAAACCCACTTTGAGTAGTCTATTTATCCAAGAAACGACTCCGGGGCTCAACATATAAATAGAGGAGCAGGGCTAGCACCCGGAACACATCAAGATTCCCCAAGTCGTGTGCCGGCAACCCCGCCCCCTCTAGTTTAGCCTCCGTCATAGTTTTCGTTGTGCTTGGCAAAGCCCTGCGGATATTCCTCTTCACCACCACCATCACCATGTCGTCGTGCTTCCATAACTCATCTACTACTTCACCTCTCTTGCTGGATCGAGAAGGCGAGGATGTCATCGAGCTGAATGTGTGTTGAATGCGGAGGTGTCATACATTCGGTATATGATGGGATGGATCATGAAGGTGTACGACTACATTAATCGCGTTGATAAATGCTTCCGCTTAGCGATATACAAGGGTATGTAGATGCTCTCCCCCTCTCATAGCTATTTGATAACCCACAAGTATAGGGGATCGCATCAATTTTTGAGGGTAAAGTATTCAACCCAAATTTATTGATTCGATACAAGGGGAGCCAAAGAATATTCTCAAGTATTAGCAGTTGAGTTGTCAATTCAAGCACACCTGAAAGACTTAATATCTATAGCAAAGTATTTAGTAGCAAAGTAGTATGGAAGTAATGGTAACGGTGGCAAAAGTAACAGTAGTAGTTTTTGTAGCAATCGTAACAGTGGCAACAAAAAAGTAACTAGGAAAAGATCAATATGGGAAAAGCTCATAGGAAATGGATCAATGATGGATAATTATGTGGGATGCGATTCTTCATGCAAGAGTTATAACATAGGGTGACACAGAACTCGCTCCAGTTCATCAATGTAATGTAGGCATGTATTGTGAATATAGTCACACGTGCTTATGGAAAAGAACTTGCATGACATCTTTTGTCCAACCCTCCCATGGCAGCGGGGTCTTATTGGAAACTAAGGGATATTAAGGCCTCCTTTTAATACAGTATCGGACCAAAGCATTAACACTTAGTGAATACATGAACTCCTCAAACTATGGTTATCACCGGGAGTGGTCCCGATTATTATAACTTTGGGTTTACCGGATCATAACACATAGTAGGTGACTATTGACTTGCAAGATAGGATCAAGAACTATTCATGAAAACAAAATAGGTTCAGATCTAAAATCATGGCACTTGGGCCCTAGTGACAAGCATTAAGCATAGCAAAGTCATAGCAACATCAATCTTAGAACATAATGGATACTAGGGATCAAACCCTAACAAAACTAACTCGATTACATGGTAAATCTCATCCAACCATCACCGTCCAGCAAGCCTACGATGAAATTACCCACACACGACGGTGAGCATCATGAAATTGGTGATGGAGGAAGGTTGATGATGACGATGGTGACGGATTCCCCTCTTGGGAGCCCCGAACGGACTCCAGATCAGCCCTCCCAAGGAAGATTAGGGCTTGGCGGCGGCTCCGTATTGTAAAACACGATGGATCCCTCCCTTATTTTTTTCTCCCTGAACGTGAATATATAGAGTTGGAGTTGAGGTCGGTGGAGTCTCAGGGGGCCCACGAGGCAGGGGGCGCGCCCCGGGGGGGGGGGGGGCCTGCACCCTCATGGACATGGTGTGGTCCCCCTGATGCTGATTCTTTCTCTTGTATCTTTTATTAATTCCAAAACGTGTCTCTATGGATTTTCAGGTCATTCCGAGAACTTTTATTTCTGCACAAAAATAACACCATGGCAATTCTTTGAAAAACAGCGTCAGTCCGGGTTAGTTCCACTCAAATCATGCAAGTTAGAGTCCAAAACAAGGGCAAAAGTGTTTGGAAAAGTAGATACGTCGGAGACGTATCAACTCCCCCAAGGTTAAACCTTTGCTTGTCGTCAAGCAATTCAGTTGACAAACTGAAAGTGGTAAAGAATAACTTTTTAAACTCTATTTGATCTTCTTGTTGCAAATATGTAAAGCCAGCATTCAAGTTTTTAGCAAAGATTATGCACTAACCATATTCACAATAACATTTAGGTCTCATGTTTACTCATATCAATGGCATAATCAACTAGCGAGCAATAATATTAAATCTCGGATGATAACACTTTCTCAAAACAATCATAACATGATGTAACAAGATGGTATCTCGCTAGCCCTTTCTTTTACCGAAAAATATAAATGCAGAGCACCCGTGAAGATCAAGGACTGACTAGACATTGTAATTCATGGTAAAAGAGATCTAGTCACAGTCATACTCAATGTAAATTAATAGCAATGCATGCAAACGATGACAGTGCTCTCCAATTGGTGCTTTTTAATAAGAGGATGATGACTCAACATAAAAGTAAATAGATAGGCTCGTCGTAGAGGGAAGTAGGGATTTGTAGAGGTGCCAAAGCTCGAGTTTTGAAACAGAGATAAATAATATTTTGAGTGGCATACTTTCATTGTCAACATAACAACCAAGAGATCTCGATATCTTCCATGCTACACACATTATTGGCGGTTCCCAAATAGAATGGTAAAGTTTATACTCCCCCACCACCAACAAACATCAATCCATGGCTTGTCCGAAACAACGGGTACCTCCAACTAACCACAATCCTGAGGGAGTTTTGTTTGCAATTATTTTGATTTGAGCATGGGACTGGGCATCCCGGTTACCATCCATTTTCTCATGAGTGATGAGCGGAGTCCACTCATCGTGAGAATAACCCACCTAGCATGGAAGATATAGACATCCCTAGTTGATACATGAGCTATTTGAGCTACAAAACAGAATTTCATTTGAAGGTTTAGAGTTTGGCACAGACAAATTTACTTGGAACGGCAAGTAAATACCGCATATAGGAAGGTATGGTGGGCTCATATGGAATAACTTTGGGGTTCATGGAAGTGGATGCACCAGCAGTATTCCCTCCTGGTACAAGTGAAGGCTAGAAAAAGAATGGGAAGCGACCAACTAGAGAGAGACAACAATCATGAACATGCATTAAGATTAATCAACACTGAGTGCTATTGGGGAACGTAGTAATTTCAAAAAAATTCCTACACACACGCAAGATCATGGTGATGCATAGCAACAAGATGGGAGAGTGTGATCTACGTACCCTTGTAGACCGACAGCGGAAGCGTTAGCACAAAGCGGTTGATGTAGTCGTACGTCTTCACGGCCCGACCGATCAAGCACCGAAACTATGGCACCTCCGAGTTTTAGCACATGTTCAGCTCGATGACGATCCCCGTACTCCGCTCCAGCAAAGTGTCAGGGAAGAGTTCCGTCAGCACGACGGCGTGGTGACGATCTTGATGTTCTACCGTCGCAGGGCTTCGCCTAAGCACCGCTACAATATTATCGAGGATTATGGGGGAAGGGGGCACCACACACGGCTAAGAAAACGATCATGTGGATCAACTTGTGTGTCTAGGGGTGCCCCCTGCCCCCGTATATAAAGGAGCAAGGGGAGGAGGCCGGCCGGCCCTATTAGCACGCCAAGGAGGAGTCTTACTCCTAGTAGGAGTAGGACTCCTACTAGGAGGGGGAAAGGATGTGGGGAGGGAGAAGGAAAGGGGGGCGCCGCCCCCACCTCTCCTAGTCCAATTCGGACCAAGGGGGGAGGAGGCGCGCGGCCCACCCTGGCTGCCCTTCTCTCTCTCCACTAGGGCCCATATGGCCCATTACTTCTCCAGGGGGGTTCCGGTAACCCTCCGGCACTCCGGTTTTCTCCGAAATCCGGTGTCCGAATATAGCCGTCCAATATATCAATCTTTATGTCTCGACCATTTCGAGACTCCTCGTTATGTCCGTGATCACATCTGGGACTCCGAACTAACTTCAGTACATCAAAACTCATAAACTCATAATATAACTGTCATTGAAACCTTAAGTGTGCGGAACCTACGGGTTCGAGAACAATGTAGACATGACCGATACATGTCTCCGGTCAATAACCAATAGCGGAACCTGGATGCTCATATTGGCTCCCACATATTCTACGAAGATCTTTATCGGTCAGACCGCATAACAACATACGTTGTTCCCTTTGTCATTGGTATGTTACTTGCCTGAGATTCGATCGTCGGTATCTCAATACCTAGTTCAATCTCGTTACCGGCAAGTCTTTTTACTCGTTTCGTAATACATCATCTCGCAACTAACTCATTAGTTGCAATGCTTGCAAGGCTTATGTGATGTGCATTACCGAGAGGGCCCAGAGATACCTCTCCAACAATCGGAGTGACAAATCCTAATCTCGAAATACGCCAACCCAACATTTACCTTTGGAGACACCTGTAGAGCTCCTTTATAATCACCAGTTACGTTGTGATGTTTGGTAGCACACAAAGTGTTCCTCCGGCAAACGGGAGTTGCATAATCTCATAGTCATAGGAACATGTATAAGTCATGAAGAAAGCAATAGCAACATACTAAACGATCGGGTGCTAAGCTAGTGGAATGGGTCATGTCAATCACATCATTCTCCTAATAATGTGATCCCGTTAATCAAATGACAACACATGTCTATGGTTAGGAAACATAACCATCTTTGATTAACAAGCTAGTCAAGTAGAGGCATACTAGTAACGTTTTAGTTTGTCTATGTATTCACACAAGTATTATGTTTCCAGATAATACAATTCTAGCATGAATAATAAACATTTATCATGATATAAGGAAATAAAATAATAACATTATTATTGCCTCTAGGGCATATTTCCTTCAGTCTCCCACTTGCACTAGAGTCAATAATCTAGATTACACAGTAATGATTCTAACACCCATGGAGCTTTGGTGCTGATCATGTTTTGCTCGTGGAAGAGGCTTAGTCAACGGGTCTGCAACATTCAGATCCGTATGTATCTTGCAAATCTCTATGTCTCCCACCTGGACTAGATCCCAGATGGAATTGAAGTGTCTCTTGATGTGCTTGGTTCTCTTGTGAAATCTGGATTCCTTTGCCAAGGCAATTGCACCAGTATTGTCACAAAAGATTTTCATTGGACCCGATGCACTAGGTATGACACCTAGATCGGATATGAACTCCTTCATCCAGACTCCTTCGTTTGCTGCTTCCGAAGCAGCTATGTACTCCGCTTCACATTTAGATCCCGCCACAACGCTTTGTTTAGAACTGCACCAACTGACAGCTCCACCGTTTAATGTAAACACGTATCCGGTTTGTGATTTAGAATCGTCCGGATCAGTGTCAAAGCTTGCATCAACGTAACCATTTACGATGAGCTCTTTGTCACCTCCATATATGAGAAACATATCCTTAGTCCTTTTCAGGTATTTCAGGATGTTCTTGACCGCTGTCCAGTGATCCACTCCTAGATTACTTTGGTACCTCCCTGCTAGACTTATAGCAAGACACACATCAGGTCTGGTACACAGCATTGCATACATGATAAATCCTATGGCTGAAGCATAGGGAACATCTTTCATTTTCTCTCTATCTTCTGCATTGGTCGGGCATTGAGTCTTACTCAATTTCACACCTTGTAACACAGGCAAGAATCCTTTCTTTGCTTGATCCATTTTGAACTTCTTCAAAATTTTGTCAAGGTATGTGCTTTGTGAAAGTCCAATTAAGCATCTTGATCTATCTCTATAGATCTTAATGCCCAATATGTAAGAAGCTTCACCGAGGTCTTTCATTGAAAAACTCTTATTCAAGTATCCCTTTAGGCTATCCAGAAATTCTATATCATTTCCGATTAGTAATATGTCATCTACATATAATATCAGAAATTCTACAGAGCTCCCACTCACTTTCTTGTAAATAGAGGCTTCTCCAAAAGTCTGTACAAAACCAAATGGTTTGATCACACTATCAAAGCATTTATTCCAACTCCGAGAAGCTTGCACCAGTCCATAAATGGATCGCTGGAGCTTGCAAACTTTGTTAGCTCCCTTTGGATCGACAAAACCTTCCGGTTGCATCATATACAACTCTTCTTCCAGAAATATATTCAGGAATGCAGTTTTGACATCCATCTGCCAAATTTCATAATTATAAAATGCGGTAATTGCTAACATGATTCGGACAGACTTAAGCATCGCTACGGGTGAGAATGTCTCATCGTAGTCAATCCCTTGAACTTGTCGAAAACCTTTTGCGACAAGTCGAGCTTTGTAGACAGTAACATTACCGCCAGCGTCAGTCTTCTTCTTGAAGATCCATTTATTCTCAATTGCTTGCATATCTTTGGGCAAGTCAACCAAAGTCCATACTTTGTTCTCATACATGGATCCCATCTCAGATTTCATGGCTTCAAGCCATTTTATGGAATCTGGGCTCACCATCGCTTCTCCATAGTTCGTAGGTTCATCATGATCTAGTAGCATGATTTCCAGAACTGGATTACTGTACCACTCTGGTGCGGATCTTACTCTGGTTGATCTACGAGGTTTAGTAGTATCTTGTTCTGAAGTTTCATGATCATCATCATTAGCTTCCTCACTAATTGGTGTAGGTGTCACAGAAACTGGTTTCTTTGATGTGCTACTTTCCAATAAGGGAGAAGGTACAGTTACCTCGTCAAGTTCTACTTTCCTCCCACTCACTTCTTTCGAGAGAAACTCCTTCTCTAGAAAATTTCCGAATTTAGCAACAAAAGTATTGCCTTTGGATCTGTGATAGAAGGTGTATCCAATAGTTTCCTTTGGATATCCTATGAAGACACATTTCTCCGATTTGGGTTCGAGCTTATCATGTTGAAGCTTTTTCACATAAGCATCGCAGCCCCAAACTTTCAGAAATGACAACTTTGGTTTCTTTCCAAACCGCAGTTCATAAGGCGTCGTCTCAACGGATTTTGATGGTGCCCTATTTAACGTGAATGCGGCCATCTCTAGAGCATAACCCCAAAACGATAGCGGTAAATCAGTAAGAGACATCATAGGTCGCACCATATCTAGTAAAGTACGATTACGATGTTCGGACACACCATTACGCTATGGTGTTCCGGGTGGCGTGAGTTGCGAAACTATTCCGCATTGTTTCAAATGTACACCAAACTCGTAACTCAAATATTCTCCTCCATGATCAGATCGTAGGAATTTTATTTTCTTGTTACGATGATTTTGAACTTCTCTCTGAAATTCTTTGAACTTTTCAAACGTTTGAGACTTATGTTTCATTAAGTAGATATACCCATATCTGCTTAAGTCATCTGTGAAGGTGAGAAAATAAAGATATCCGCCACGAGCCTCAACATTCATCGGACCACATACATCTGTATGTATGATTTCCAACAAATCTGTTGCTCTGTGAAGGTGTTTTTGTCATCTTACCCATAAGGCACGGTTCGCAAGTACCAAGCGATTCATAATCAAGTGGTTCCAAAAGTCCATCAGTATGGAGTTTCTTCATGCGCTTTACACCGATATGACCCAAACGGCAGTGCCACAAATAAGTTGCACTATCATTATCAACTCTGCATCTTTTGGCTTCAACATTATGAATATGTGTGTCACTACTATCAAGATTTAATAAGAGTTGACCACTCTTTAAGGGTGCATGACCATAAAAGATATTACTCATATAAATAGAACAACCATTATTCTCTGATTTAAATGAATAACCGTCTCGCATCAAACAAGATCCAGATATAATGTTCATGCATAACGCTGGCACCAAATAACAATTATTTCGGTCTAATACTAATCTCGAAGGTAGATGTAGAGGTAGCGTGCCGACCGCGATCACATCGACTTTGGAACCATTTTCCACGCGCATCATCACCTCGTCCTTAGCCAATCTTCGCTTAATCCATAGTCCCTACTTCGAGTTGCAAATGTTAGCAACAGAACCAGTATCAAATACCCAGGTGCTACTGCGAGCATTAGTAAGGTACACATCAATAACATGTATATCACATATACCTTTGTTCACCTTGCCATCCTTCTTATCCGCCAAATACTTGGGGCAGTTCCGCTTCCAGTGATCAGTCTGCTTGAAGTAGAAGCACTCAGTTTCAAGTTTAGGTCCAGGTTTTGGTTTTTTCTCTTGAGTAGCAACTTGCTAGCTGTTCTTTTTGAAGTTCCCCTTCTTCTTCCCTTTGCCCTTTTTCTTGAAACTAGTGGTCTTGTTGACCATCAACACTTGATGCTCCTTTTTGATTTCTACCTCCACAGCTTTCAGCATTGCGAAGAGCTCGGGAATAGTCTTATTCATCCCTTGCATATTATTGTTCATCACGAAGTACTTGTAGCTTGGTGGCAGTGATTGGAGAATTCTGTCAATGACGCAATCATCTGGAAGATTATGTAACACCCTCGATGCGACTATAGCTCCCACGTGTTGAGGCACGACTTGGAGGCATAATCGCATTGAAGGCATATGTCGCAAGTTAGGCAATCTTCACAACATCCCATGTAATATGATAATAAAAGGGGAGATAACATAGTTGGCTTACACTCGCCACGTCAATCAAGTACATAAATAACATTACATCATCCAAACACTCATGGCCCGACTACGGTGCCAAAATAAAATATAACCCAACAAGCAACACGGTCCCATTCAGCCCCAACTGGGCACCACTACTGATGATCAGGAAAGGAAACATAGTAACATTGAGAGTCCTCGTCGAACTCCCACTTGAGCTCAAGTGCGTCTCCTAGAGAGGAATCATCAGGCCCTGCATCTGGTGTAATAGTAATCTGTGAGCCACAGGGACTCAGCAATCTCACACCCTCGCGATCAAGACTATTTAAGCTTATCGGTAAGGCAAGGTAAATATGTGGAGCTGCAGCAAGCGACTAGCATAAATGGTGGCTAACTTATTCGCAAAAGAGAGTGAGAAGAGGAGGCAAAGCGCGAGCGAGAAACTAGAGAGCAACCTGCGCAAACATTACTCCAACACCGTGCCCACTTCCCGGACTCCGCCGAGAAGAGGCCATCACGGTAACACACTCAGTTGATTCATTTTAATTAAATTAAGGTTCAAGTTATCTACAACCGGACATAAACAAATTCCCATCTGCCCATAACCGCGGGCACGACTTTTGAAAGTTCAAATCCCTGCAGGGGAGTCCCAACTTAGCCCATGACAAGCTCTCATGGTCAACAAAGGAATAGACCTCCTCCCAAGACGTTCCGATCAGACTCGGTATCTCGGTTCTTCAAGACACTTCGACAGGTTAAAACAAGACCAGCAACACAGCCCGAATGTGCCGACAAATCCCGATAGGAGCTGCACATATCTCTTTCTCAGGGCACACTCAGATTGTCTAAACTTCTGGTAGGCCAGCCCAGAGTTGCCCCTGGTAGCCACCGGCGGCTGACAGTTTGGACCAACACTAAGAGGAGCACTGGCCCGAGGGGGGTTTAAAAGAATGATGACCCTTGAGTCTGCAGAACCCAAGGGAAAGAAAAGGCTAGGTGGCAAATGGTAAAACCAAGGTTGGGCATTGCTGGAAAAGCTTTAATCAAGGCGAACTATCAAGGGGTTCCCATTATAACCCAACCGCGTAAGGAACGCAAAATCCGGGAACATAACACCGATATGACGGAAACTAGGGCGGCAAGAGTGGAACAAAACACTAGGCGAGAGGCCGAGCCTTCCACCCTTTACCAAGTATATATATGCATTAAGATAACAAGATAATATAATGATATCCCAACAAGTAAATAAATGTTCCAACAAGGAACGGCCTCCAATCTTCACCTGCAACTAGCAACGCTATAAGAGGGGCTGAGCAAAGCGGTAACATAGCCAATCAACGGTTTGCTAGGACATGGTGGGTTAGAGGTTTGACATGGCAATTTGGGAGGCTTGAAAGCAAGTGGTAGGAAATCGTAGCATTGGCATAGCAAAGGAGCGAGCAAACTAGCATAGCAAAGATAGTAGTGATTTCGAGGGTATGATCATCTTGCCTGCACAATTGTCAGAGTTGACTGGATCCTCAAAAGCAAACTCAACGGGCTCCTCGTTAGCGAACTCGTCTCCCAGCTCTACCCAAACAAGACAAACAAGCAACAAGGACACAATGAACCATGTGCAAGGATCAAACACAATGATGAAATGATGATATGCTATGCGGGATGCGATGCGGGTTGCAAAATGCAAGATATGACAGGAAACGCATGAACCTGGCCTCAACACGGAATTCCAAGGGTGCCACTAGAAAGATGAGATGAAATCGCTTGAAAATGATATAAAGAACGTCGGAATCGGAGCTATGGTTTGGAAATGGCAAGCGATTCAAAAATGACTCCGGTCGGCGATTTACAGCAAGTAGCCATCTAAATGCAATGAGATGAACATGCTACAGCACCCAAACATGATAACACAATACATGGCAGGGATTCATTCAAGATGCTTAACAAAAGTCTAGCACTGAGCTACGGCCAATTCATCCATTAACAGGTTCAAACAAGCATGGCAAAAATGCATATGGCAAACAGATCTCAGACTTAGTGAAATTAACACTTGTCTGGAATTTCAGATTAGGTAGCCCTCTTCGGAGCAACAAAACTACATGCTACAAGACCTGAACATGGCAAAGTAAAGCATGGCATGGAGCTACTCAAAGATCTTAACAAAAGTCCCTTAGTGAGCTTGAGCCAAAAGGGATCAGAAAATACAATTGCAAGCATGTGAACATGGCAAAAAACATAATCAGTTTTCAGACTTAGTGAAAACTGGCACATGCTGAAATATAACTCAAGTAGGCATGTTTACGAGCTCGATGCACTCACTACGTTGCAAGTCATGGCAAGAAAATCATACATTCATCAAGAAGGCACAAAATTAAAGCTAGACATGGCAAGAATAATAGCATAGCATGCACGGATCAATTACAACATCATCGGCAAAATTGCAAATAAGTTGACAATCTGCCTAGATTCACAAAGTAGCAAAAGTAGAGCTCGATTGACTCAAGGTAGGGTGCTTCATAATTGCAAACAAAGACATGGATGGATAGAGCACTACAAGATTAACAAAACATCCCTACTGATTATTCTCAAAAGAGGCACGGATCACTAGGAAACAACATGAACATATGGCAATATGAGATGAACAGCTCAAGGAC
Organism: Triticum aestivum; assembly: GCF_018294505.1. NCBI lineage: Eukaryota > Viridiplantae > Streptophyta > Magnoliopsida > Poales > Poaceae > Triticum > Triticum aestivum. The sequence continues at coordinate 311,230,463 of NC_057809.1, forward strand.
TTAGTGGAATTGCTAAGTCCCTGAAAACAGAATTACTAAGTGCACCACTTTGCAAGCTTGCACTAGTCACCACACACATCACAAAAATACATGGGTTACACCTCTGGAAAGATGACAAAACCCTTAACAAAACATATGTAGAGCATCAGGGCATATCATGCACACAATAATCATGGCAAAAATGACAAAAACCTAAATGGAGCAGCAGATCTGACAATTATCTCAAGTAGCCCTCTTCTAACAGCATTTCGGGCATCACGATGAACTCAAATGAAAATGATGCAATGGAATGAAATGATGTACTCTCTGAGATGAACATTTTGATATGCTACATGCATGAATCGGTGCTACGAATGCAAAGTTACGGGGCTATGAACAGGAGCACTTTGATCTGCAATTTCGGGACTTAGAGGACAAAATGACCTAGGGTTTACTGTTCATCCCGATCTAGATCTGGGCACGGAAATCGAGGAACATCGGAGCTGCATTGTAGACGGCCGGAGTTCGTCGAGGGCGTCACCGGAGTGGAGAGGAGGCCGGAGCCGGGCCGGATCCGGTGGAGGAGAAGGCGGCGCGGGGCGGCGGTCGAGGCGGCCGACGACGAGCGGCGAGCGGTGGTGTGGCTCCGGCGTCGAGCTTGGCGGCGCGGGGCGGCGGCTGCTCGCCGGAGCGGGGCGGCGGGGCGGCGCGGCAGGAGGAGGGAGGCGCGGTGGAGGCGCGGGCCGGGGAGGGCTCCGACTGGGCCGCGCGGGCTTCGGGCGGTGGCGGCGGCGGCTTGCCACGTGGCGGGCGGCGGTTGGCGGCGGTGATGAGCGGACGCGTCCGGCCGGTTTCGGATGTGTCCGGCCGGTGCGGGGGCGATTTCTAGGGTTTGAGAAGGAGGAGATCCGCGAATTTCGGGAGGTGGCTTTAAATAGAGGTAGAGGGAGCTAGGAGAGTCCAAATGAGGTGCGGTTTTTGGCCATGCGATCGTGATCGAACGCTCTAGATGATGGAGCAGAGTTAGGTGTGTTTTAGGCCAAATTGGAGGGGTGTTGGGCTGCAACACACACGAGGACTTTTCGGTCCCTCGGTTAACTGTTGGAGTATCAAACGAAGTCCAAATGGCACGAAACTTGACAGACGGTCTACCGGTAGTAAACCAAGGCCGCTTGGAAAGTCTCGGTACAATCCGGAAATGTTTAGTCCCCACACACGAAAGAAAGGTAGAAATGACCACCGGAGGAGAACGAAGCGCCGGAATGCAAAACGGACAACGGGGAAAATGCTCGAATGCGTGAGATGAACACGTATGCAAATGCAATGCACATGTTGACATGATATGAGATGCATGACAACGACAACAACACCCGGAGACAAAGACCCAAACCCGAGGAAATAAATATAACTTAACACCGAAAACGGCAAGAGTTGGAGTACAAGTTGGGAAAGTTACATCCGGGGTGTTACAACACTCCACCACTACGAAAGGATCTCGTCCTGAGATCTAGGACTGAAAGAACACCGGGTACTCAGAACGGAGGCGATCCTCGCGTTCCCAGGTAGCTTCACGGTCGGAATGGTGTGACCACTTGACTTTGAGAAATTTGATTGACTTGTTGCGAGTCTTGCGTTCAGTCTCTTCAAGAATAGCAACTGGGTGCTCACGATAAGAGAGATCTTCTTGGAGCTCAATGTCCTCGAAGTTGACGGTGCGGTCAGGAGTCTTGAAGCACTTTCGAAGCTGAGAGACATGGAACACGTCATGAACATTTGCAAAGTTTGAAGGAAGCTCGAGTTGATAGGCGAGGTCGCCTCTCTTGCTGACAATCTTGAAAGGTCCCACGTATCTAGGGGCAAGCTTCCCTTTGATACCGAAGCGACGAGTACCTTTCATAGGAGAGACGCGGAGGTAAACATGATCTCCGATCTCGAAAGCCAAATCACGGTGCTTACTATCATAGTAGCTCTTCTGGTGGGATTGGGCTGCTTTGAGGTTATCACGAATGACTTTGCACATCTCCTCTGCCTCTGTGATTAAGTCATTACCCAAAAGCTGATGTTCACCGGTTTCAGACCAGTTGAGAGGGGTACGACACTTCCTGCCATACATAATTTCAAATGGGGCCTTGCCCGAACTTGCTTGAAAACTGTTGTTGTAGGAGAATTCAGCATAAGGAAGACAATCCTCCCATTTCATGCTGAAAGAGATCACACAAGCCCTGAGCATATCTTCAAGAATCTGGTTGACACGCTCGACTTGACCGCTAGTTTGAGGATGGAAAGCTGTGCTGAAGCGGATGTTGGTGCCCATGGCCTTGTGAAAAGAATCCCAAAACTTCGAGGTAAAGATGCTGCCACGGTCTGAAGAGATCACTTGTGGAATACTGTGTAGAGAGACAATATGAGAGGTATAGAGTTCCGCCAATTGAGCTGCAGTGATTGACTCTTTGATAGGCAGAAAATGAGCCACTTTGGTGAGTTTGTCGATGACAACGAATATAGCATCATTGCCACGCTTGGAATTTGGAAACCCAGTCACGAAGTCCATTTCAATGTGGTCAAACTTCCATTCTGGAATGGCAAGAGGTTGGAGGAGACCTGCTGGCCTTTGGTGTTCTGCCTTCACTCTTCTGCAGATATCACATTCATTCACGGACTGAGCAATCTCGCGCTTCATTCGAGTCCACTTTACGGAGGTCACCTTTGGGTACAACAATACGATCCTCGAAGAAGAGACTGTCCTTGTCATCAAGACGGTAGCACTTGCACTTGGGTTGAATCTTGGCAATCCCAATCTTCACCTTTTTCACCATAACATCAAGAAGCTGGGCTTGGCGAATCTGGTCTTCCAAGGTAAGAGAGACTTGAAGGTTGGCGAGGAAACCTTGAGGAACAATTTGCAGATTAAGTTTGCGGAAAGCTTCACAAAGCTCGGGTTGATAAGGCTTAATTATCAGACTGTTGCAGTAAGCTTTGCTGCTCAATGCATCAGCAATCACATTGGCCTTGCCTGGAGTATACTCGATACTCGGATTTTACTCTTGAATCATTTCGACCCATCGAGTTTGCCTAAGGTTGAGATTAGGCTGAGTGAAGATGTACTTGAGACTCTTGTGATCAGTGAAAATGTCCACTTTTCTTCCAAATAGAAGATGTCTCCAAGTCAAAAGAGCATGCACAACTGCCGCCAACTCGAGATCATGAGTGGGGTAGTTCTTCTCATTAGGCTTCAACTGGCGAGAGGTATAAGCAACAACTTTCTTCTCTTGCATCAATACTGCGCCAAGACCTTGGAGAGAGGCATCACAAAAGACCTCGTACGGCTTGGATTCATCAGGCGGAGTCAGAACTGGAGCAGTGATCAATTTCTCTTTCAAAGTGTTGAAAGCAAAGTCACACTCCGGAGACCAAACGTACTTGACGTGCTTCTGGAGAAGATTAGAGAGAGGCTTCGCGATCTTAGAAAAGTTTTCAACGAATCTTCGGCAATAGCTTGCAAGACAGAGGAAGCTACGAAGTTGCTTCACGTTCTGAGGAGGTTCCCAATTCACAATTGCAGACACGTTCTCAGGATTCATGGCAATGCCCTTGGCAGAGATGATATGACCAAGATAAAGAACCTCATCGAGCCAAAATTCACACTTGGAGAACTTGGCGTAGAACTTGTGTTCCCTGAGCTTATCGAGAACCAAACGCAAGTGCTTGGCATGATCTTCCTTGTTCTTCGAGAAAACCAGAATGTCGTCGAGATAGACCAAAACAAAGTCATTGGTGTAGGCTTTGAAGATGAAGTTCATCATGCGAGAGAACGTCGGAGGAGCGTTGACGAGGCCAAAAGACATGACAGTGTATTCATATGAACCAAAGCTTGTCCTGAAAGCCGTCTTGGGAATATCTTGCTCATGGATTCAAATCTGATGATAACCCATACGGAGATCAAGCTTGGTGAATACTTAGGCACCTTTGAGTTGTTCGAACAGCTCATTGATGTTGGGAAGTGGATATTTGTTCTTGATGGTCTTCTTGTTCACTGGACGGTAATCAACACAAAGTCGGTCCGTTCCATCCTTCTTCTTCACAAAAAGAACACCACAACCCCACGGAGAAGAACTAGCCCGGATGAGACCCATTGTCTCTTGAATATCGAGTTGCTTCTACAGCTCCTTCAACTCTTTAGGTCCGAGCTTGTAAGGACGTTTGCACACAGGTTCCGTGCTAGGCTCAAGATCAATGACGAATTCAACTGGCCGGTGCGGAGGCATTCCTGGAAGCTCTTCTGGAAAGACGTCTTGATATTTGCAAACGACTGGAATTTTAGAGATGGCATCGAGTTCACCCTTCTCATTGAGAGAAAACAGACGGATGGTATTATCCCGAGTGGCAAACACAATTACATCCTCAGACGAATGAGTCAATTGAATCTGTCTGGCTGCACAATCAGCTGAGCCTTTTGCTTAGAAAGCCAATCCATTCCGAGAATAAGATCAATATCCGAGTTACCAAGGATCATTGGAGAAGCCAGAAACTTGAAATCACCCATCGAGATGGAAATATCCGGAACCTCGTAGTTAGAAAGCAAGCATCTACCCGGAGAGACAACTGCTAATGGCTTATGCATAACTTGAGAAAACCACCCATGCTTAGATGCAAAAGGTCTCGAGATAAAGCAATGCGATGCACCAGTGACAAAAAGAACTTTTGCAGGGACATCGTTAACAGGAAGGTTACCCATGATGACATCTGATGAATCCTCTGCCTGAGCTGCATTCATCAAGTTAACCTTGGCGTACTTGGGGTTATGCTTGACAATAGTTGTACTTGCCGATCTGACAGGAGGAGGAGGAGGAAGACACCTCTGGTTGAAACACTTGTTGGTATAGTGACCCTTATGTTGGCACTTGTTGCACGTGACCTCTGAAAGCGGACGGTGATACGGAGCACTCGATCTTGGAGCTTGAGACAAAGTCTTGTTCTGAAAGCCAGGGTTGAGTGGGTGGGAAGCACCACTGCCACCTTTGCTCTTTTGCTGATACGGCTGATGGAATGGAGGAGGAGGAAGCCAAAACATCTGCTGCTTGGCCACTTGAGTAGAGGAAGAAGGAGTAACATCACTGACTCGCTTCTTGGAAGCATCACACCTCAACTGAGCAGCCTCTTGCTTCAGTGCCATGTTGTAGAACTCATCGTATCTCAAGGGCTCGAAGAGGACAAGAGCAAGCTGAATTTCTTCTCTGATACCACCCCTGAACTGATATATCATGCTCTTCTCATCAGGGACGTCCTTCTTGGCAAAGCGGGCGAGCATCTGGAACAACTTGTTGTAGTCATAGACAGACAAAGAGCCTTGCTTCAGATTGCGGAATTCCTCATGCTTGCTTTCAACCATGCTCTGGGGAATATGATGAGCTCGGAAATCTCAACGGAAATCATCCCAAGTGATAATACGTCCACCTCTTGAATCCTTGTACTGCTGCAACCATTCTGCATCTTGATCTTTGAGTTGGAAGGAAGTGAACTTGACAAAGTCCTCAGGCCTGACGTTACTGCACTCAAAATGCTTACATAGATCCACAAGACAATCGTCAGCATCGGTTGCCTCAACACAATTGCTGAAAGTCTTTGGCCCGTTAGCAAGGAACTGGTTGAGTGAAGCAAAGTGATACTTATTCCTGCCTTGATTCCCTTGGTTGCCTTGATTGCGCTCTTGAAGAATTTGCACGATCAACTATGTGTTTGCATTGGTTGCGGCCATCACAGCTTGCCATGCCTCCGGAGGAGGTGGAGGTGGTGGCGGATCAGGATTCGGAGTCGTGCGCATTGGAGGAGCCATCCTGAAGAGGTTTACCACCATTAGCACAAAGACAGACCAATATTGAAGCTGAATCCGACGGAATGAAAATTGCAACATATAGTCTTCACGTCCGAACAGAATGAACGAATGCATTCCTCTTGAAATGGTCACATATCCATAAATTGAGAAGCCACGTAGAATTCAGGTAGAGAAATAAATCAACAAGGTACGGATCAAGAACGAATAATCGGTAAGAAATCCCAATCTCAAACCAATATCCGTGGAAGAAGAACTAGAGCTACTTGAATTCCCACCTACGAAACTCCCGAACCTTTCCGGTTATGCAATCAGGTGTTGGGGATACAGGGGAAGCATAATATCTCACCCAAACTAGCCAATCCTACATCCAGCTGTATCCATCCTTCAACACATAACCAAGAAAAACTTCGGAAACCATCTACCTCAACCTTCGAAAAGCATCTGTTATACAAGTTATGGCGATACTACTGAACTCCCGCCCCAGTACTGGGTGGCGTCGAGGTTATCTCACCAACGAACTGCATAAAAGAGATTTTCGATGTCGGCGTACTAAACTCAGGATGTCAGGATGCCTTACTAGAGCGATGAGGAGACTGGGAAGTAAAAAGAATTCCTAAACTCTCCGATATATAATTCCTAAATGACTCAAAACATTTTTCTAGACACAACTCGGCCGCTAAAAACGATCAAGCAATGGGGCTCCTAAGGTCGGGGAAGGCTCTGATTACCAACTTGTAACACCCTCGATGCGACTATAGCTCCCACGTGTGGAGGCACGACTTAGAGGCATAATCGCATTGAAGGCATATGTCGCAAGTTAGGCAATCTTCACAACATCCCATGTAATATGATAATAAAAGGGAGATAACATAGTTGGCTTACACTTGCCACGTCAATCTAGTACATAAATAACATTACATCATCTAAACACTCATGGCCCGACTACGGTGCCAAAATAAAAGATAACCCAACAAGCGACACGGTCCCGTTCACCCCCAACCGGGCACCACTGCTGATCATCAGGAAAGGAAACATAGTAACGTTGAGAGTCCTCGTCGAACTCCCACTTGAGCTCAAGTGCGTCTCCTGGAGCGGAATCATCAGGCCCTGCATCTGGTGTAATAGTAATTTGTGAGCCACAAGGACTCAGCAATCTCAGACCCTCGCGATCAAGACTATTTAAGCTTATAGGTAAGGCAAGGTAAATATGTGGAGCTGCAGCAAGCGACTAGCATAAATGGTGGCTAACTTATTCGCAAAAGAGAGCGAGAAGAGGAGGCAAAGCGCGAGTGAGAAACTAGAGAGCAACCTGCGCAAACATTACTCCAACACCGTGTCCACTTCCCGGACTCCGCCGAGAAGAGGCCATCATGGTAACACACTCAGTTGATTCATTTTAATTGAATTAAGGTTCAAGTTAACTACAACTGGACATTAACAAATTCCCATCTGCCCATAACCGCGGGCATGGATTTTGAAAGTTGAAATCCCTGCAGTGGAGTCCCAACTTAGCCCATGACAAGCTCTCACAGTCAACGAAGGAATAGACCTCCTCCCAAGACGTTCCGATCAGACTCGGTATCTCGGTTCTTCAAGACACTTTGACAGGTTAAAACAAGACCAGCAACACCGCCCGAATGTGCCGACAAATCCCGATAGGAGCTGCACATATCTCTTTCTCAGGGCACACTCAGATTGTCTAAACTTCCGGTAGGCCAGCCCAGAGTTGCCCCTGGTAGCCACCGGCGGCTGACAGTTTGGATCAACACTCAGAGGAGCACTGGCCCGGGGGGGTTTAAAATAATGATGACCCTTGAGTCTGTAGAACCCAAGGGAAAGAAAAGGCTAGGTGGCAAATGGTAAAACCAAGGTTGGGCATTGGTGGAAAAGCTTTAATCAAGGCGAACTATCAAGGGGTTCCCATTATAACCCAACCACGTAAGGAACGCAAAATCCGGGAACATAACACCGATATGACGGAAACTAGGGTGGCAAGAGTGGAACAAAACACTAGGCGAGAGGCCGAGCCTTCCACCCTTTACCAAGTATATTCATGCATTAAGATAACAAGATAATATAATGATATCCCAACAAGTAAATAAATGTTCCAGCAAGGAACGACCTCCAATCTTCACCTGCAACTAGCAACGCTATAAGAGGGGCTGAGCAAAGCGGTAACATAGCCAATCAACGGTTTGCTAGGACATGGTGGGTTAGAGGTTTGACATGGCAATTTGGGAGGCTTGAAAGCAAGTGGTAGGAATCGTAGCATTGGCATAGCAAAAGAGCGAGCAAACTAGCATAGCAAAGATAGTAGTGATTTCGAGGGTATGATCATCTTGCCAGCACAGTTGTCAGAGTTGACTGGATCCTCGAAAACAAACTCAACAGGCTCCTCGTTAGCAAACTCATCTCGCGGCTCTACCCAAACAAGACAAACAAGCAACAAGGACACAATTAACGACGTGCAAGGATCAAACACAATGATGAAATGATGATATGCTATGCGGGATGCGATGCGGGTTGCAAAATGCAAGATATGACAGGAAATGCATGAACCTGGCCTCAACTTGTAATTCCAAGTGTTTGGAAAGATGAGATGAAATCGCTTGAAAACGATATAAAGAACGTCGGAATCGGAGCTACGGTTTGGAAATGGCAAGCGATTCAAAAATGACTCCGGTCTGCGATTTATAGCAAGTAGCCATCTAAATGCAATGAGATGAACATGCTACAGCACCCAAACATGATAACGCAATACATGGCAGGGATGCATTCAAGATGCTTAACAAAAGTCTAGCACTGAGCTACGGCCAATTCATCCATTAACAGGTTCAAACAAGCACGTCAAAAAGGCATATGGCAAACAGATCTCAGACTTAGTGAAATTAACACTTGTCTGGAATTTCAGATCAGGTAGCCCTCTTCGGAGCAACAAAACTACATGCTACAGGACCTGAACATGGCAAAGTAAAGCATGGCATGGAGCTAGTCAAAGATCTTAACAAAAGTCCCTTAGTGTCCTTGAGCCAAAAGGGATCAGAAAATACAATTGCAAGCATGTGAACATGGCGAAAAACATAATCAGTTTTCAGACTTAGTGAAAACTGGCACATGCTGAAATATAACTCAAGTAGGCATGTTTACGAGCTCGATGCACTCACTACGTTTCAAGTCATGGCAAGACAAGCATACATCCATCAAGAAGGCACAAAATGCAAGCTAGACATGGCAAGAATAATAGCATAGCATGCATGGATCAATTACAACATCATCGGCAAAATTGCAAACAAGTTGAGAATCTACCCAGATTCACAAAGTAGAAAAAGTAGAGCTCGATTGACTCAAGCTAGGGTGCTCCATTATTGCAAACAAAGACATGGATGGATAGAGCACTACGACATTAACAAAACATCCCTACTGATTATCCTCAAAAGAGGCACGGATCACTAGGAAACACCATGAACATATGGCAATATGAGATGAACAGCTCAAGGACTTTGTGGAATTGCTAAGTCCCTGAAAATAGAATTACTAAGTGCACCACTTTGCAAGCTTGCACTAGTCACCACACACATAAAAAAAATACATGGGTTACACCTCTGGAAAGATGACAAAACCCTTAACAAAACATATGTAGAGCATCAGGGCATATCATGCACACAATAATCATGGCAAAAATGACAAAAACCTAAATGGAGCAGCAGATCTGACAATTATCTCAAGTAGCCCTCTTCTAACAGCATTTCGGGCATCAAGATGAACTCAAATGAAAATGATGCAATGGAATGAAATGATGTACTCTCTGAGATGAACATTTTGATATGCTATATGCATGAATCAGAGCTACGGATGCAAAGTTACGGGGCTATGAATAGGAGCACTTGGATCTAAAATTTCGGGACTTAGAGGAAAAAATGACCTAGGGTTTACTGTTCATCCCGATCTAGATCTGGGCACGGAAATCAAGGAATGTCGGAGCTGCACTGTAGACGGTCGGAGTTCGTCGAGGGCGTCACCGGAGTGGAGAGGAGGCCGGAGCCGGGTCGGATCCGGTGGAGGAGAAGGCGGCGCGGGGCGGCGGTCGAGGCGGCCGGCGATGAGCGGCGAGCGGCGGCGGGGCTCCGGCGTCGAGCTTGGCGGCGCGGGGCGGCGGCTGCTCGCCGGAGTGGGGCGGCGCGGCAGGGCGGCGGGGCGGCGCGGCCGGAGAAGGGAGGCGCGGTGGAGGCGCGATGGAGGCGCGGGCCGGGGAGGGCTCCGGCTGGGCCGCGCGGGCTTCGGGCGGCGGCGGCGGCGGCTTGCCACGTGGCGGGCGGCGGTTGGCGGCGGTGACGAGTGGATGCGTCCGGCCGGTGCGGGGGCGATTTCTAGGGTTTGAGAAGGAGGAGATCCGCGAATTTCGGGAGATTGCTTTAAATAGAGGTAGAGGGAGCTAGGAGAGTCCAAATGAGGTGCGGTTTCGGCCACGCGATCGTGATCGAACGCTCTAGATGATGGAGCAGAGTTAGGTGGGTTTTGGGCCAAATTGGAGGGGTGTTGGGCTGCAACACACACGAGGCCTTTTCGGTCCCTCGGTTAACCGTTGGAGTATCAAACGAAGTCCAAATGGCACGAAACTTGACAGGCGGTCTACCGGTAGTAAACCAAGGCCGCTTGGCAAGTCTCGGTCCAATCCGGAAATGTTTAATCCCCACACACGAAAGAAATGTAGAAATGACCAGCGGAGGAGAACGAAGCGCCGGAATGCAAAACGGACAACGGGGAAAATGCTCGAATGCGTGAGATGAACACGATGCATGACAACGGCAACAACACCCGGAGACAAATACCCGAACTCGAGGAAATAAATATAACTTAACGCCGGAAACGGCAAGAGTTGGAGTACAAATTGGGAAAGTTACATCCGGGGTGTTACAGATTAACTCCCAATTGAATCAAGTGATTATTATACCCAGACATTTTGAGTATATGCTCACTGACAGAACTGTTCTCCTCCATCTTGCAGCTATAGAACTTATTGGAGACTTCATATCTCTCAATCCGGGCATTTGCTTGAAATATTAACTTCAACTCCTGGAACATCTCATATGCTCCATGACGTTCAAAACATCGTTGAAGTCTCGATTCTAAACCGTAAAGCATGGCACACTGAACTATCGAGTAGTCATCAGCTTTGCTCTGCCAGACGTTCATAACATCTGGTGTTGCTCCAGCAGCAGGCCTGGCACCCAGCGGTGCTTCCAGGACGTAATTCTTCTATGCAGCAATGAGGATAATCCTCAAGTTACGGACCCAGTCCGTGTAATTGCTACCATCATCTTTCAACTTTGCTTTCTCAAGGAACGCATTGAAATTCAACGGAACAACAACACGGGCCATCTATCTACAATAAAACATAAACAAGCAAGATACTATCAAGTACTAAGTTCATGATAAATTTAGGTTCAATTAATCATATCACTAAAGAACTCCCGCTTAGATAGACATCCCTCTAATCCTCTAAGTGATTACGTGATCCAAATCAACTAAACCATGTCCGATCATCACGTGAGATGGAGTAGTTTCATTGGTGAACATCACTATGTTGATCATATCTACTATATGATTCATGCTCGACCTTTCGGTCTCCGTGTTCCGAGGCCATATCTGTATATGCTTGGCTCGTCAAGTATAACCTGAGTATTCAGCGTGTGCAACTGTTTTGCACCCGTTGTATTTGAACGTAGAGCCTATCACACCCGATCATCACGTGGTGTCTGGGCACGACGAACTTTGGCAATGGTGCATACTCAGGGAGAACACTTCTTGATAATTAGTGAGAGATCATCTTAAAATGCTACCGTCAAACAAAGCAAGATAAGATGCATAAAAGATAAACATCACATGCAATCAATATAAGTGATATGATATGGCCATCATCATCTTGTGCTTGTGATCTCCATCTTCGAAGCACCGTCATGATCATCATCGTCACCGGCGCGACACCTTGATCACCATCGTAGCATCGTTGTCGTCTCGCCAATCTTATGCTTCCACGACTATCGCTACCGCTTAGTGATAAAGTAATTCATTACAGCGCAATTGCATTGCATACAATAAAGCGACAACCATATGGCTCCTGCCAGTTGCCGATAACTTGGTTACAAAACATGAACATCTCATACAATAAAATTTAGCATCACGTCTTGACCATATCACATCACAACATGACCTCAAAAACAAGTTAGATGTCCTCTACTTTGTTGTTGCAAGTTTTACGTGGCTGCTACGGGCTTAAGTAAGAACCAATCTTACCTACGCATCAAAACCACAACGATAGTTTGTCAAGTTGGTACTGTTTTAACCTTCGCAAGGACTGGGCGTAGCCACACTCGGTTCAACTAAAGTTGGAGAAACTGACACCCGCTAGCCACCTTTGTGCAAATCACGTCGGGAGAACCGGTCTCGCGTAAGCGTACGCGTAATGTCGGTCCGGGCAGCTTCGTCCAACAATACCGTCGAACCAAAGTATGACATGCTGGTAAGCAGTATGACTTATATCGCCCACAACTCACTTGTGTTCTATTGGTGCATATAACATCAACACATAAAACCTAGGCTCTGATACCACTGTTGGGGAACGTAGTAATTTCAAAAAATTTCCTACGCATACGCAAGATCATGGTGATGCATAGCAACGAGAGGGGAGAGTGTGATCTACGTACCCTTGTAGACCGACAGTGGAAGCGTTAGCACAACACGGTTGATGTAGTCGTACGTCTTCACGGCCCTACCAATCAAGCACCGAAACTACGGCACCTCCAAGTTTTAGCACACGTTCAGCTTGATGACGATCCCCGAACTCCGATCCAGCAAAGTGTCGGGGAAGAGTTCCGACAGCACGATGGCGTGGTGACGATCTTGATGTTCTACCGTCGCAGGGCTTCGCCTAAGCACCGCTACAATATTATCGAGGATTATGGTGGAAGGGGGCACCGCACACGGCTAAGAAAACGATCACGTGGATCAACTTGTGTGTCTAGGGGTGCCCCCTGCCCCCGTATATAAAGGAGCAAGGGGAGGAGGCCGGCTGGCCCTATTGGCGCGCCAAGGAGGATTCCTCCTACTAGTAGGAGTAGGGGGGAAGGAAGTGGGGAGGGAGAAGCAAAGGGGGGTGCCGCCCCCCCCCCCCTCTTCTAGTCCAATTCGGACCAAGGGGGAGGAGGCGCGCGGCCCACCCTGGCTGCCCTTCTCTCTCTCCACTAAGGCCCATAGGGCCCATTACTTCTCCTGGGGGGTTCCAGTAACCCTCCGGCACTCCGGTTTTCTCCGAAATCCGGTGTCCGAATATAGCCGTCCAATATATCAATCTTTATGTCTCGACCATTTCGAGACTCCTCGTTATGTCCATGATCACATCCGGGACTCCGAACTAACTTCGGTACATCAAAACTCATAAACTCATAATATAACTGTTATCGAAACCTTAAGCGTGCGGACCCTACGGGTTCGAGAACAATGTAGACATGATCGAGACATGTCTCCGGTCAATAACCAATAGCGGAACCTGGATGCTCATATTGGCTCCCACATATTCTACGAAGATCTTTAACGGTCAGACCGCATAACAACATACGTTGTTCCCTTTGTCATCGGTATGTTACTTGCCCGAGATTCGATCGTCGGTATCGCAATACCTACTTCAATATCGTCACCGGCAAGTCTCTTTACTCGTTTCGTAATACATCATCTCGCAACTAACTCATTAGTTGCAATGCTTGCAAGGCTTCTGTGATGTGCATTACCGAGAGGGCCCAGAGATACCTCTTCGACAATCGGAGTGACAAATCCTAATCTTGAAATACGCCAACCCAACATTTACCTTTGGAGACACCTGTAGAGCTCCTTTATAATCACCCAGTTACGTTGTGACGTTTGGTAGCACACAAAGTGTTCCTCCAACAAACGGGAGTTGCATAATCTCATTGTCATAGGAACATGTATAAGTCATGAAGAAAGCAATAGCAACATACTAAACGATCGGGTGCTAAGCTAGTGGAATGGGTCATGTCAATCACATCATTCTCCTAATAATGTGATCCCGTTAATCAAATGACAACACATGTCTATGGTTAGGAAACATAACCATCTTGGATTAACAAGCTATTCAAGTAGAGGCATACTAGTGACGTTTTAGTTTGTCTATGTATTCACACAAGTATTATGTTTCTGGATAATACAATTCTAGCATGAATAGTAAACATTTATCATGATATAAGGAAATAAAATAATAATATTATTATTGCCTCTAGGGCATATTTCCTTCAAGTGCAAGCATGAGTAGGATATAAATCACCATGAACATAAATATCATAGAGGCTATGTTGACTTTGTTTCAATTACATGCGTGAACATGTGCCAAGTCAAGCCACTCAAATCATTCAAAGGAGGACACCACCCTATCATACCACATCACAATCATTTCATTAGCATGTTGGCACGCAAGGTAAACTATTATAAACTCCTAGCTAATTAAGCATGGCATGGGCAGCTATAATCTCTAATTGTCATTGCAAACATGTTTCATTCATAATAGGCTGAATCAGGAATGATGAACTAATCATATTTACAAAAACAAGATAGGTCGAGTTCATACCAGCTTCTCTCATCTCAATCAGTCCATCATATATCATCATTATTTCCTTTTACGCGCATGACCGAATGGTGTGGATAATAATAATAGTGCACGTGCATTGGAGTAAGCTGAAATCTGCAAGCATTTAATTCCAGGGAGAAGACAAGGTAATATGGGCTCTTGGTTAAGTCAACAATAATAATTATGAGTGCCACTCAACATTTTCATCATAGTCTTCTCCTCTCGACCCCCAAGGAATAAGAAAAGAAATAAAACTATTTACACGGGAAAGCTCCCAACAAGCAAAAGAAGAGCGAGAAATCTTTTTGGGTTTTCTTTCAATTACTACTACTACAGGCATGGAAAGTAAACTAGCTAAAAGCGACAACCATTTTTTTTGTTTTTTCTTAAGGTTTTTCAAACATACAAGAAGAAGGCTTAGAAAAGAAAATAAACTAGCATGGATAGTACAATGAAAAAGTATGAGCACCGACAACTGGCATGAGTGCGTGAACATGAATGTAATGTCGGTGAGAAATACATACTCCCGCAAGCTTAGGCTTTTGGCCTAAGTTGGTCTATGCCTACAGATCGAAGCTACTTTCTCTGGTGTACCGAGGAGGGTCCTCATGGTGCCACTGGTGGGTGAGCTCCTCCGGATCCCACTGATAAACAAACTGTCGATAAGGGTCAAGTGGTGGCTCAGGCTCAGGCTCTGGGACTTGTGTCAGCCTCCAGTATGCATAAATGGCCTCTGGCAAGATGAACTACGTTCCTAAAAGTATATGAAACAAAGAGGGTGCAGGCAAGGTAATAATCTCACAGTGAGTTTTATCAAATATTAAATTATACTTAAGCATCTTCTTATTTTTAACAATGAAATCATGTGCTACCATACTTATAATCTAGAAAAATAGGGGGCAACAATTTTTCCTCTTTCTCATAATGCCTAATAGGTATCTCAAAGTGTTCACCAAGGCGTGAAGCAAAGATGCCTCTGAAGATGGGGCCCTTTGTACGGTTCAGATTTAATCGTTTAGCAACAATAGAGCCTAAGCTGAAAGTTGTATCACGAAACAAAGCATGGCGCAAAATAACAATATCAGGAGCACTAAGATTTCCACTGTTCCCGCGACCAATTAAGCAACTACTAGCAAATATCGCAAAGTAACATAGAACAGGAAAATGTATACTTGTAATTCTTGCATCGGAAACTTTCCTAGTTTCTTGATAGAGGCGAAGGTGTACCGATGTTTCGATGAGATAGATATCGTTTCCTGTGGGAGTCAACTTTGACGATCCGACTACGAATGTGTGGAGACGCCGCGCCTTAGCAATCGCTAAACCAACTTCCGAGGGTTATTGACCACGTCGGAGCACGATCAACCTGACCACGAGGGTCTATTTCCTACGAACAAACGAAGAACAAGCAAGAAACTGAGATTGCAATCTGGATATTGCGAATAAAAGAGGAAAGCTTTATTAATGAAGCTGGGGTTCTGTGACGTCTTTGTCTGTCGTTGGACACAAACAAAGTACGCGAAGTTGCAGCTATGGCGAACTTTTAGTCTAAACAAAACCCAAAGTCTAAACGACGCCCTAAGGGCTGTATTGAAGGAAATATGCCCTAGAGGCAATAATAAAGTTATTATTTATTTCCTTATTTCATGATAAATGTTTATTATTCATGCTAGAATTGTATTAACCGGAAACATAATACCTGTGTGAATACATAGACAAACAGAGCGTCACTAGTATGCCTCTACTTGACTAGCTCGTTGATCAAAGATGGTTATGTTTCCTAACCATAGACATGAGTTGTCATTTGATTAATGGGATCACATCATTAGGTGAACGATCTGATTGACATGACCTATTCCATTACCTTAGCACCCGATCGTTTAGTATATTGCTATTGCTTTCTTCATGACTTATACATGTTCCTATGACTATGAGATTATGCAACTCCCGTTTACCGGAGGAACACTTTGGGTGCTACCAAACGTCACAACGTAACTGGGTGATTATAAAGGAGTACTACAGGTGTCTCCAAAGGTAGATGTTGGGTTGGCGTATTTCGAGATTAGGATTTGTCACTCCGATTGTCGGAGAGGTATCTCTAGGCCCTCTCGGTAATGCACATCACATAAGCCTTGCAAGCATTACAACTAATATGTTAGTTGTGAGATGATGTATTACAGAACGAGCAAAGAGACTTGCCGGTAACGAGATTGAACTAGGTATTGGATACCGACGATCGAATCTCGGGCAAGTAACATACCGATGACAAAGGGAACAACGTATGTTGTTATGCGGTCTGACCAATAAAGACCTTCGTAGAATATGTAAGAGCCAATATGGGCATCCAGGTCCCCCTATTGGTTATTGACCGGAGATGTGTCTCGGTCATGTCTACATTGTTCTCGAACCGTAGGGTCCGCACGCTTAAAGTTACGATGACAGTTATTATGAGTTTATGCATTTTTGATGTACCGAAGTTTGTTCGGAGTCCCGGATGTGATCACGGACATGACGAGGAGTCTCGAAATGGTCGAGACGTAAAGATTGATATATTGGAAGCCTATATTTGGACATCAGAATCGTTCCGGGTGAAATCGGCATTTTTCCGGAGTACCGGGGGGTTACCGGAACCCTCCCGGGGTTTATTGGGCCTACATGGGCCTTGAGGGAGAAGAGAGAAGGAGGCAAGAGGTGGCCGCGCGCCCCTCCCCTTCCTAGTCCGAATAGGACAAGGGAAGGGGGGCGGCGCCCCCCCCCTTTTTCCTTCCTCTCTTCCACCTCTTTCCCCTCTCTCCTTGTCCAACTAGGAGTCCTACTCCCGGTGGGAGTAGGACTCCCCCTTGGCGCGCCCACCTTGGCCGGCCGCCCCCTCTCCCTGGCTCCTTTATATACTGAGGCAAGGGGCACCCAGAGACACACAAGTTGATCCTCGTGATCGTTCCTTAGCCGTGTGCGGTGCCCCCTATCACCATATTCCACCTCGGTCATATCGTTGTAGTGCTTAGGCGAAGCCCTGCGTCGGTAGAACATCATCATCGTCACCACGCCGTTGTGCTGACAGAACTCATCCCCGAAGCTTTTCTGGATCGGAGCTCGGGGAGCGTCATCGAGCTGTACGTGTGCTAAGAACTCGGAGGTGCCGGAGTAACGGTGCTTGGATCGGTCAGATCGGGAAGAAGACGTACGACTACTTCCTCTATGTTGTGTCAATGCTTCCGTTGCGATCTACAAGGGTACGTAGATCATACTCTCCCCTCTCGTTGCTATGCATCACCATGATCTTGCGTGTGCGTAGGAAAATTTTGAAATTACTACGTTACCCAACAGTGGCATCCGAGCCTTGGTTTTATGTGTTGATGTTATATGCACGAGTAGAACACAAGTGAGTTGTGGGCGATATAAGTCATACTTCTTACCAGCATGTCATACTTTGGTTCGGTGGTATTGTTGGATGAAGCGGCCCGGACCGACATTACGCGTACGCTTACGCGAGACCGGTTCTCCCGACGTGCTTTGCACAAAGGTGGCTAGCGGGTGACAGTTTCTCCAACTTTAGTTGAACCGAGTGTGGCTACGCCCGGTTCTTGCGAAGGTTAAAACAGCACCAACTTGACAAACTATCGTTGTGGTTTTGATGCGTAGGTAAGATTGGTTCTTGCTTAAGCCCGTAGCAGCCATGTAAAACTTGCAACAACAAAGTAGAGGACGTCTAACTTGTTTTTGCAGGGCATGTTGTGATGTGATATGGTCAAAACGTGATGAGATATAAGTTGTTGTATGAGATGATCATGTTTTGCTAAAGTTATCGGCAACTGGCAAAAGCCTTATGGTTGTCTCCATATTGCATAAGATGCAAGCGCCAAATAATTGCTTTACTTTATCGCTATGCGATAGCAATAGTTGCAAGAGCAATAGTTGGCGAGACGACCGTGTGACGACACATTGATATAGATCAAGATGATGGAGATCATGGTGTCATGCCGGTGACGATAGAGATCATGACAGTACTTTGGAGATGGAGATCAAAGGCGCAAGATGATGATGGCCATATCATGTCACATATTTTGATTGCATATGATGTTTATCTTTTATACATCTTATTTTGCTTAGTTTGACGGTAGCATTTTAAGATGATCTCTCACTAATTATCAAGAAGTGTTCTCCCTGAGTATGCACCGTTGCCAAAGTTCGTCGTGCCCAGACACCACGTGATGATCGGGTGTGATAAGCTCTACGTCCATCTACAACGGGTGCAAGCCAGTTTTGCACACGCGGAATACTCAGGTTAAACTTGACGAGCCTAGCATATGCAGATATGGCCTCGGAACACGGAGACCGAAAGGTCGAGCGTGAATCATATAGTAGATATGATCAACATAGTGATGTTCACCATTGAAAACTACTCCATCTCACGTGATGATCGGTTATGGTTTAGTTGATATGGATCACGTAATCACTTAGAAGATTAGAGGGATGTCTATCTAAGTGGGAGTTCTTAAGTAATATGATTAATTGAACTTAAATTTATCATGAACTTAGTCCTGGTAGTATTTTGCAAATTATGTTGTAGATCAATAGCTTGCGTTGTTGCTTTCATATGTTTATTTTGATATGTTCCTAGAGAAAAATTGTGTTGAAAGATGTTAGTAGCAATGATGCGGATTGGATCCGTGATCTGAGGTTTATCCTCATTGCTGCACAGAAGAATTATGTCCTTGATGCACCGCTAGGTGACAGACCTATTGCAGGAGCAGATGCAGACGTTATGAACGTTTGGCTAGCTCAATATGATGACTACTTGATAGTTTAGTGCACCATGCTTAACGGCTTAGAATCGGGACTTCAAAGACGTTTTGAACGTCATGGACCATATGAGATGTTCCAGGAATTGAAGTTAATATTTCAAGCAAATACCCGAGTTGAGAGATATGAAGTCTCCAACAAGTTCTATAGCTAAAAGATGGAGGAGAATCGCTCAACTAGTGAGCATGTGCTCAGATTGTCTGGGTACTACAATCGCTTGAATCAAGTGGGAGTTAATCTTCCAGATAAGATAGTGATTGACAGAATTCTCTAGTCACCATCACCAAGTTAGTAGAACTTCGTGATGAACTATGATATGCAAGGGATAACGGAAACGATTCCCAAGCTCTTCGTAATGCGGAAATTGACGAAGGTAGAAATCAAGAAAAACATCAAGTGTTGATGGTAGACAAGACCACTAGTTTCAAGAAAAGGGCAGAGGGAAGAAGGGGAACTTCAAGAAGAACAGCAAGCAAGTTGCTGCTCAAGTGAAGAAGCCCAAGTCTGGTCCTAAGCCTGAGACTAAGTGTTTCTACTGCAAAGGGACTGGTCACTGGAAGCGGAACTACCCCAAGTGATTGGCAGATAAGAAGGATGGCAAAGTGAACATGAGTATATTTGATATACATGTTATTGATGTATACTTTACTAGTGTTTATAGCAACCCCTCGGTATTTGATACTAGTTCAGTTGCTAAGATTAGTAACTCGAAACAGGAGTTGCAGAATAAACAGAGACTAGTTAAGGGTGAAGTGACGATGTGTGTTGGAAGTGGTTCCAAGATTGATATGATCATCATCACTCCCTATACTTTCGGGATTAGTGTTGAACCTGAATAAGTGTTATTTGGTGTTTGCGTTGAGCATGAATATGATTTGATCATGTTTATTGTAATACGGTTATTCATTTAAGTAAGAGAATAAATTGTTGTTCTGTTTACATGAATAAAACCTTATATGGTTACACACCCAATGAAAATAGTTCGTTGGATCTCGATCGTAGTGATACACATAATCATAATATTGAAACCAAAAGATGCAAAGTTAATAATGATAGTGCAACTTAGTTGTTGCACTGCCGTTTAGGTCATATTGGTGTAAAGCGCATGAAGAAACTCCATGCTGATGGGATTTTGGAATCACTTGATTATGAATCACTTGATGCTTGCGAACCATGCCTCATGGGCAAGATGACTAAGACTCCGTTCTCCGGAGCGAGCAACTGACTTATTGGAAATAATACATACTGATGTATGCGGTCCGATGAGTGTTAAGGCTCACGGCAAGTATCGTTATTTTCTGAACTTCACAGATGATTTGAGCAGATATGGGTATATCTACTTGATGAAACATAAGTCTGAAACATTTGAAAAGTTCAAAGAATTTCAGAGTGAAGTGGAAAATCATCGTGACAAGAAAATAAAGTTTCTACGATCTGATCGCGGAGACAAATATTTGAGTTACGAGTTTGGTCTTCAATTAAAACAATGTGGAATAGTTTCACAAACTCATGCCACATGGAACACCACAGCATAATGGTGTGTCCGAACGTCATAACCGTGCTTTATTGGATATAGTGCAATCTATGATGTCTCTTACCGATCTACCACTATCGTTTTGGGGTTATGCATTAGAGATAGCTGCATTCACGTTAAAAGGGCACCATCTAAATCTGTTGAGACGACACCGTATGAACTGTGGTTTGGCAAAAAAAAACCAAAGTTGTCGTTTCTTAAAGTTTGGGGTTGCAATGCTTATGTGAAAAAGTTTCATCCTGATAAGCTCAAACCCAAATCGGAAAAGTGTGTCTTCATAGGATACCCAAAAAGTTACTGTTGGGTACACCTTCTATCACAGATCCAAAGGCAAGACATTCGTTGCTAAGAATGGATCCTTTCTAGAGAAGGAGGTTCTCTCGAAAGAAGTGAGTGGGAGGAAAGTAGAACTTGATAAGGTAATTGTACCTTCTCCCTTATTGGAAAGTAGTTCATCACAGAAATCTGTTCCTGTGACTACTACACCAATTAGTGAGGAAGCTAATGATGATGATCATGTAACTTCAGATCAAGTTACTACCGAATCTCGTAGGTAAACCAGAGTGAGATCCGCACCAGAGTGGTACGGTAATCCTGTTTTGGAGGTCATCCAACTTGACCATGACGAACCTACGAACTATGAAGAAGTGATGGTGAGCCCAGATTCCGCAAAATGGCTTGAGGCCAAGAAATCTGAGATGGGATCCATGTATGAGAACAAAGTATGGACTTTGGTTGACTTGCCCGATGATCGGCAAGCAATTGAGAATAAATGGATCTTCAAGAGGAAGACGGACGCTGATAGTAGTGTTACTATCTACAAAGCTAGAATTGTCGCAAAAGGTTTTCGACAAGTTCAAGGTGTTGACTACGATGAGAATTTCTCACTCGTATCTATGCTTAAGTCTGTCTGAATCATGTTAGCAATTGCCGCATTTTATGAAATCTGGCAAATGGATAAACAAAACTGCATTCCTTAATAGATTTATTAAAGAAGAGTTGTATATGATACAACCAGAAGGTTTTGTCAATCCTAAAGGTACTAACAAAATATCCAAGCTCCGGCGATCCATCTATGGACTGGTGCAAGCATCTCGGAGTTGGAATATACGCTTTGATAAGTTGATCAAAGCATATAGTTTTATACAGACTTGCGATGAAGCCTGTATTTACAAGAAAGTGAGTGGGAGCACTACAACATTTCTGATAAGTATATGTGAATGACATATTGTTGATCGGAAATAATGTAGAATTATTCTGCAAAGCATAAAGGAGTGTTTGAAAGGAATTTTCCAGAAAAAGACCTCGGTGAAGCTGCTTACATATTAAGCATCAAAATCTATAGAAATAGATCAAGACGCTTGATAAGTTTTTTCAATGAGTACATACCTTGACAATATTTTGAAGTAGTTCAAAAATGGAACAGTCAAAGAAAGAGTTCTTGGCTGTGTTACAAGGTATGAAATTGAGTAAGACTCAAAGCCCGACCACGACAGAAGATAGAAAGAGAATGAAAGTCATTCCCTATGCCTCAGCCATAGGTTCTATAAAGTATGCCATGATGTGTACCAGATCTATTGTATACCCTACACTGTGTTAAGCAAGGGAGTACAATAGTGATCTAAGAGTAGATCACTGGACATTGGTCAAAATTATCCTTAGTGGAATAAGGAAATATTTCTCGATTATGGAGGTGACAAAAGGTTCATCGTAAAGTTACGTCGATGCAAGTTTTGACATAGATCTGGATGACTCTAAGTCTCGATCTAGATACATATTGAAAGTGGGAGCAATTAGCTAGTGTAGCTCCGTGCAGAGCATTGTAGACATAGAATTCGCAAAATACTTACGGATCTGAATATAACAGACCCGGTGACTAAAATTATCTCACAAAGCAAAACATGATCACACCTTAGTACTCTTTGGGTGTTAATCACACAGCGATGTGAACTAGATTACTGACTCTAGTAAACCCTTTGGGTGTTGGTCACATATCGATGTGGACTATGGGTGTTAATCACATGGTGATGTGAACTATTGCTGTTAAATCACATGGCGATGTGAACTAGATTATTGATCTAGTGCAAGTGGGAGACTGAAGGAAATATGCCCTAGAGGCAATAATAAAGTTATTATTTATTTCCTTATTTCATGATAAATGTTTATTATTCATGCTAGAATTGTATTAACCGGAAACATAATACATGTGTGAATACATAGACAAACAGAGCGTCACTAGTATGCCTCTACTTGACTAGCTCGTTGATCAAAGATGGTTATGTTTCCTAACCATAGACATGAGTTGTCATTTGATTAATGGGATCACATCATTAGGTGAATGATCTGATTGACATGACCTATTCCATTAGCTTAGCACCCGATCGTTTAGTATGTTGCTATTGCTTTCTTCATGACTTATACATGTTCCTATGACTATGAGATTATGCAACTCCCGTTTACCGGAGGAACACTTTGGGTGCTACCAAACGTCACAACGTAACTGGGTGATTATAAAGGAGTACTACAGGTGTCTCCAAAGGTAGATGTTGGGTTGGCGTATTTCGAGATTAGGATTTGTCACTCCGATTGTCGGAGAGGTATCTCTGGGCCCTCTTGGTAATGCACATCACATAAGCCTTGCAAGCGTTACAACTAATATGTTAGTTGTGAGATGATGTATTACAGAACGAGTAAAGAGACTTGCCGGTAACGAGATTGAACTAGGTATTGGATACCGACGATCGAATCTCGGGCAAGTAACATACCGATGACAAAGGGAACAACGTATGTTGTTATGCGGTCTGACCGATAAAGATCTTCGTAGAATATGTAGGAGCCAATATGGGCATCCAGGTCCCGCTATTGGTTATTGACCGGAGATGTGTCTCGGTCATGTCTACATTGTTCTCGAACCGTAGGGTCCGCACGCTTAAAGTTACGATGACAATTATTATGAGTTTATGCATTTTTGATGTACCGGATGTGATCACGGACATGACGAGGAGTCTCGAAATGGTCGAGACATAAAGATTGATATATTGGAAGCCTATATTTGGACATCGGAATCGTTCCGGGTGAAATCGGCATTTTTCCGGAGTACCGGGGGGTTACCGGAACCCCCCCGGGGTTTATTGGGCCTACATGGGCCTTGAGGGAGAAGAGAGAAGGATGCAAGAGGTGGCCGCGCGCCCCTCCCCTTCCCAGTACGAATAGGACAAGGGAAGGGGGGCGGCGCCCCCCCCTTTTTCCTTCCTCTCTTCCACCTCTTTCCCCTCTCTCCTTGTCCAACTAGGAGTCCTACTCCCGGTGGGAGTAGGACTCCCCCTTGGCGCGCCCACCTTGGCCGGCCGCCCCCTCTCCCAGGCTCCTTTATATACTGAGGCAAGGGGCACCCCAGAGACGCACAAGTTGATCCTCGTGATCATTCCTTAGCCGTGTGCGGTGCCCCCTGCCACCATATTCCACCTCGGTCATATCGTTGTAGTGCTTAGGCGAAGCCGTGCGTCGGTAGAACATCATCATCGTCACCACGCCGTTGTGCTGACGGAACTCATCCCCGAAGCTTTGCTGGATCGGAGCCCGGGGAGCATAATTGAGCTGTACGTGTGCTAAGAACTCGGAGGTGCCGGAGTAACGGTGCTTGGATCGGTCAGATCGGGAAGAAGACGTACGACTACTTCCTCTATGTTGTGTCAACGCTTCCGTTGCGATCTACAAGGGTACGTAGATCAATCTATCCCCTCTCGTTGCTATGCATCACCATGATGTTGCGTGTGCGTAGGAAATTTTTTAAATTACTACGTTACCCAACAGGTATATATGGAGGAAGAGGGGGGAATTTCGTGGACCTTGGAGGAGGGGTCCGAAACCAAGCCTAACTCTTGTTTCCCCACACATACGGACTCTAAAAATAGCCTATACTTAAGTATTTTGAAAATACATGGGCCTGGCCCAATAATAAGGTGATGCAGCACCTAGAATAGCCTCTAGACGAAATCTATGAAGTATCATCTTGTATATTTCGTCCAAGGCTTCATGCACTCCTTATGGTGGTTCCAATGTCCTGAAGTCATCACTTGTAACTCCGTTCTTGATCCCCTTGTGCATGCCATCATCTCCATGTTTGTTCTTGCTCTAGTGTTCATCCCTCTTATCCATGCCAAGCCCTTCATTTGTAAGCAAAACAAATGTATCGAATATAAGCAACATCATATTCTCATGAACATTAGAATCATTACCAAGAAACGAAAGTACCTGATAATTTAATTGGCGTGCGCGAGCTGTAGTAATTGGTCCAGTATGTATTGGAGGAGGGGTTGTGGGTGTAACAATGGTATTGATCTCCTCATCATCCTCCCCTTCTTGAAATGAATTCGTCCTCGATGGATGCTCATTTTCCTCACCCAAATAAGGCTTCAAATCTGCAATGTTAAAAGTGGGACTAACCCCAAAATCTGCAGGCAGCTCAAGTTTATATGCATTATCATTTATTTTCTCTAACACCTTAAAAGGACCATCAGCACGTGGCATTAGCTTTGATTTGCACAAATTAGGAAATCTATCCTTATGCAAATGTAAGCAAACAAGATCTCCAGGTGCAAACACAACATGTTTTCTACCCTTATCTCCAGCAAGTTTGTATTTAGCATTCATACGCTCAATGTTTTCCTTAGTTATCTCATGCATTTTTAAAATCAATTCAGCATGTTCTTTAGCATCGAAATTAACCTTCTCCGAAGATGGAAGAGGCAACAAATCAATAGGTGCACGAGGTAGGAAACCATACACAATTTCAAAAGGGCACATCTTAGTAGTAGAATGCAATGAATGATTATAAGCAAATTAAATATGAGGCAAGCATTCTTCCCACAATTTCTTTTTATTCTTGAAAACAACCCTAAGCATAGTAGACAATGTTCTATTGACTACTTCAGTTTGTCCATCAGTTTGGGGGTGACAAGTAGTACTAAAAAGCAGTTTAGTCCCGAACTTAGCCCATAAACATCTCCAAAAGTGGCTAAGATATTTAGTATCATGATCTGAAACAATAGTATTTGGCACACCATGCAAGCGAATAATTTCACGAAAGAACAAATCAGCAACATTAACAACATCATCGCTTTTATGACATGGTATAAAGTGTGCCATTTTCGAGAACCCATCCATGACAACAAATATGCTATCCCTCCCCTTCTTTGTTTGAGGTAAACCTAAAACAAAGTCCATAGATATATCCTCCCAAGGAACACTAGGTATAGGCAAAGGCATATATAAACCATGAGGATTGAGTCGTGACTTAGCTTTTTGACATGTAGTGCAGCGAGCAACACAATGCTCAACATCCCGTCTCATCTTTGGCCAAAAGAAATGTGTAGCAAGTATGTCCTCCATCTTCTTCACGCCAAAATGTCCCATTAATCCTCCTCCATGTGCTGCCCGCAACAACAAAAGACGAACGGAGCTAGCTGGAATACATAGCTTGTTAGCGCGAAACACAAATCCATCATTAACGACAAACTTGTTCCACATTATTCCTTCTTTACAATTCTGCATTACATCTTTAAAATCAGCATCATGCACATATTGATCTTTGATGCTCTCCAAACCAAATATTTTGAAGTCAAGTTGTGAAAGCATAGTATAGCGACGAGACAATGCATCAGCAATAACATTTCCTTTACCCTTCGCGTGTTTAATGACATAAGGTAAAGTCTCAATGAATTCAACCCATTTAGCGTGTCTACGATTCAGTTTAGCTTGACTTTTAATATGTTTCACCAATCCATGATCAGAATGTATAACAAATTCTTTGGGCCATAAATAATGTTTCCATGTTTCTAAAGTCCAAACAAGAGCATATAATTATTTATCATAAGTAGAATAATTCAGACTAGGCCCACTCAATTTTTTAGAAAAGTATGCAACAAGTTTGCCATCTTGTAATAAGACACCTCCTAATCCAATTCCACTAGCATCACATTCAAGCTCAAAAGTCTTATTAAAATCAGGAAGTTGGAGTAAAGGAGCATGTGTCAACTTATCTTTCAATACCGTGAAGGCTTCTTCCTGTGCGGTACCTCAAACAAAAGGTACATCCTTCTTTGTAAGCTCATTGAGAGGTGCATCAATGGTGCTAAAATCTCTCACAAAACGCCTATAGAATCCAGCGAGGCCAAGAAAACTCCTCACTTGTGTGACCGTTTTGGCCTGCGGCCAACTCTCAATAGCTTCAATATTGGCTTTATCAACTTCAATTCCCTGTGGAGTAACAACATAGCCAAGAAAAGATACTCGGTCGGTGCAGAAGGTGCACTTCCCGAGGTTACCAAACAAGCATGCATCACGTAGAGCAATAAAAACAACACGTAAATGTTCCAAATGTTCCTCCAAAGATCTCCTATAAATCAGTATATTATCAAAATAGACTACCACAAATCGTCCAATGAAAGCACATAAAACTTCATTCATTAGTCTCATGAAAGTACTAGGTGCATTAGTTAGCCCAAAAGGCATGACTAACCACTCATAGAAACCAAGCTTAGTTTTAAATGTTGTTTTCCATTCATCTCCCAATTTCATACGAATTTGATGGTATCCACTATGCAAATTGACTTTGGAGAAAATTGTAGAGCCACTCAATTCATCAAGCATATCATCTAGCCTAGGAATAGGATGACGATAATGAATAGTAATATTATTAATGCCTCTACAATCAACACAAATACGTGACGTACCATCCTTTTTAGGCACTAGTATAATAGGAACAACACAAGGACTAAGAGATTCGCGTATGTAACCTTTGTCGAGCAGCTCCTGTACTTGACGCATAATCTCCTTTGTCTCCTTTGGATTGGTACGGTATGGTGCACGGTTGGGTAGCAATGCACCGGGAATTAAGTCAATTTGATGCTCAATCCCTCGAAAAGGTGGTAATCCCGGTGGCACGTCTTGTGGGCAGTCGTCAATGAACTCCTACAAAATGTTAGTGATAGCAGGGGGCAAAGAGGAATGCACGTCCTCGAATGAAAATAATGCCTCTTTGCACACAAAAGCATAGCAAACAGATTTGCTGAAATCTAGCTCATCAATATTAGATTTTGTGGCAAGTAAACATGCACTTCTGAATTTAATTTCATAAGCAACACTAGATGGTTTATTATTAGGGTTCATTTGTTGCTCAAGTTCTTTTGCCACAATCTGATTTTCACTCTAATATCATCTTTCAAAATGGATTCAGGAGTCATAGGAAGCGAAGTAATATGGCTATCCTTATGAACAAGAGTATACTGATTATTTCTACCATGCTATACTAATTTTTTATCAAATTGACATGGTCTACCAAGTAATAAGGAACATGCTTGCATGGGTACCACATCACAATCAACATAATCAGCATATGTAGAGATACTAAAATGCACACGAACAATACGTGTTACCTTAACCTTGCCGCTGTTGTTGAACCATTGGATGTAGTAAGGATGTGGATGCGGTCTTGTGGTGAGAGATAGCTTCTCCACCATCTCCATGCTAGCCAAGTTGTTGCAACTCCCTCCAGCTATGATGACGCGAACAGAACGTTCCTTCACAACGCCCTTTGTATGGAACAAATTATGCCTCTGATTTTGCTCAGCTTGTGTAACCTGCACACTCAAAACACGTTGAGCAACTAAACATTCATACCTATCAGCACTTCAGTAGCCATGTATTGCGTCTCATGATCAGAATCCTCTCCACCGTGTTCTTCATGTGTAATAAGAGCCAAAGTCTCCTCATCATAGTAACTAGCGGACTCATGCACACCATTCTCAGTAGCAATCATCACACGTTGAGATTTGCTTTCTCTCACAAAATGTCCTCATCCCTTACAACGACGACAAATAATATCACTTGTGTGCCCTGTTGATGCCATGGAAGAAGAAGAGCTCTGCGCAGGCCCGGCAGGTGTGCTCTTGGCAGATAGTGGTGGTTGTGCCTGCTTTCTTGTATCACGGCTAGATGTGGCACCTAATGGAGATGCTGGTGCAGTGGAAGTAGAGGATGCACGTGGTGTCCATAATGAAGATCGACCTGCAGAAAAGTTAGTTCGCGCCAATGCCTGTCGATCCTGCACTTCACGTTCAACTTTACAAGCAAGATGGAATAAACAAGTGATATTAGTATACTCCTTATACTCTAGAATGGTCTGATTCTTTCTATTTAATCCACCCATAAAACGTGCAAGCATAGCTTCGTTCTCCTCAACAATACCACATCTAATCATGCTAGTTTGTAATTCCTGATAATATTCTTCTACATAATTTTTTCCTTGTCTTAAATGCTGCAATTTTTAAGTAATTCACATTGATAATATGGTGGAACCCAACGAGTACGCATAGCAGTTATGAAAGGAGCCCAAGTAGCTAGAATAGGATATAATCTACAATGCTCAGACCACCAAACACATGCAAAACTAGTGAAAGCACAAACAACAGCAGGAACATGTCTCTCCTCGGGATATTGTAAACATGTAAATCGTTCTTTAGTTTCTAACTCCCAAGTAAGATATATATCAGGAACATATCTACCCTCAAATGGTGGAATATTCAATTTCAGTTTAGGGAGATGGTCATGATCTCATACCTGAGGGGGAGCCCTACCATTGCCATTATTTGCATGTGGATGACCTGGTGGTTATGGAGTTGGTGGTTGCACGTAGTTCCGATTTTGATCAACCTCATCCTCATAATCTCCCGCAAAATCATCCTCCTCCGCATCAGCAGCAAGAGCCACAGAAGTATCAACAGCAGCACCAACAGTTTGGCCAAGTGCAAGAGGGAGACGGCCTCGCTCGACGGAGGGCTGTTTCGTGATGTGGAGGTAGTCGTCATCGTCGTTGTTGTTGTAGAGGTGCGTTAGGTGCAGCCGGTGGTGGTGGTGAAAGACGCGCGAGCAGTTCATTAAACTTGTTATCGAGCTTTGTTTTGAACGTCTTCTCCATGCCATCTATCTTCTCCATGGCCTCTTCAAATCTATTTAGTACATCTTGCACCTATCCACTCATCATTTGCTGAAATTTATCATGCAACTCCTTATTCGTCATGTTCTCCCAGCCAGTCTCGTCGGCTTGTGATCCTGCCATGGTTAGCAGCAATAGAGACACACAAGAATATGATCCTACAGACTACTAACAAGAGGTGGTGGTGGGTCTCACAAATCCGTCAAGCAAACCTCAAATTCTTACCAGTTCTTACCCAGCAGCAGGTGGTGATCGGCAACCGTCGTAGTCAAAACTCTCAAACCTTGGATAGAGCGATTACCAGGGAGAGTCAAACGCGCGACGTAGATGTATGTGGAGCTAGGAAGGCTTATAATATGGTAGGAAAAAGGGTCATCAATAATCAATTCAGAGATGCAAATTGAATAAATGCTCAACGGCGGTACTATGCTGGTCCTACGCTAGACCGTGCTAGAGACGCGAGCCTAGAACATGAATAAAATCATGGCGCTGCACGTAAACAAGGGAAAAGCACACTCTGGAACTTTTTTTCGCTCTGTTTTTTGGCGCTCCTTTTCTTTTGCGCTCCTCTTTTTTTGTGAAAAATCACTATAATGGCGAGTGTCTCAAAACTCTTCCCTCGTCAAACTGACAGGATGGGCACGAAAATTGTTTTTAACTTTTTTCAGAAATCAGGGCAGCGACAATGAAAAAGTGCGACAAAAAATCACTATGATGGCACGTGGATCAAAAGACTCAGAAAAGCCTAAAAATAGGATAGGAAAAAAATAGTTTTGGTCGCCGAAATTTTGGCCTAAAAACTGCCCGGGGTCTCCAGACTTTTTTTTGAGACATATGCAGGCAAGGAAAACACAAAACGAAAACTAGTTGGATCTCGAAAATAAACCTAATATGAAAAGAACTCGGATCAGTGGTGGACAGGCAGATGTATATATGGACTCGGATTGGTGGTGGACAGGTGGATGTATCTGTGGACTTGGATGGGTGGTGGACAGGCGGATGTATATGGCAGCGGTAAGGAATACGTTAGTGGTGGTGGTATGTGGTAGGAATGATGATGATGGTGCAGTGGCGGCATGACAACTTCTGAACAGAACTCGAAACTCTAAAGGAAACTAGACGCTAAGACCAGCAACTAGACACGACGATGCAACTGCAAATTCAACAATGTGAAAACCGAAAAAGATTATGCAAAGGATCAGATTGGTTTGAATATGATGACCTAACCCTAAATTTTTTTTGCTTTCTCATGGACTGTAGGTATGAAGAACAGACTCGATCTAAACTATGAAAACTGTAAAAATCTCACCGAGCAACCTAGAAATCTGATACCACTTGATAGAGGCGAAGGTGTCCGGATGTTTCAATGAGATAGATATCGTTTTCTGTGGGATTCGACTTTGACGATCCGACTACGAACGTGCGAAGACGCCGCGCCTTAGCAATCGCTAAACCAACTTCCAAGGGTTATTGACCATGCTGGAGCACGATCAACCTGACCACGAGGGTCTATTTTCTGCGAGCAAACGAAGAACAAGCAAGAAACTGAGATTGCAATCTGGATATTGCGAATAAAAGAGGAAAACTTTATTAATGAAGGTGGGGTTCTGTGACGTCTTGGTCTGGTCGTTGGACACAAATGAAGTACGCGAAGTTGCAGCTATGGCGAACTTTTAGTCTAAAAAACCCAAATTCTAAACGACGCCCTAAGGGCTATATATGTGGAGGAAGAGGGGGGATTTCGTGGCCCTTGGAGGGGTGGGGGGGTCTGAAAACAACCCTAACTCTTGTTTCCCCACACAAACGGACTCTAAAAACAGCATATACTTAAGTATTTCGAAAATACATGGGCCTGGCCCAATAATAAGGTGACGCAGCACCTAGAATAGCCTCTGGACGAAATTTATGAAGTGGCATCTTGTATATTAGGTCCAAGGCTTCATGAACTCCTTATGGTGGCTCCAAAGTCCTGAAGTCATCACTTGTAAGTCCGTTCCTGATCCCCTTGTGCAT
This sequence comes from Triticum aestivum, assembly GCF_018294505.1. Classification (NCBI taxonomy): domain Eukaryota; kingdom Viridiplantae; phylum Streptophyta; class Magnoliopsida; order Poales; family Poaceae; genus Triticum; species Triticum aestivum. Next base: position 311,262,255 of record NC_057809.1, read on the forward strand.
GCCATCATCTCCATGTTTGTTCTTGCTCCAGTGTTCATCCCTCTTATCCATGCCAAGCCCTTCATTTGTAAGCAAAACAAATGTATCCAATTTAGGCAGCATCATATTCTCATGAACATTAGAATCCTTACCAAGAAACGAAAGTACCTGATAATTTAATTGGTGTGCATGAGCTCTAGTAATTGGTCCAGTATGTATAGCAGCAGGGGTTGTGGGTGTAACAATGGTATTGATGTCCTCATCATTTCTCCTATAGTAATTCTATCAACAAACCCATCCACATCACTATGATGTGGTTCCTCGATGCTACCCTCAAAGGGTATCCTGCAGACCCAACAAAAATCATGGAGTGACATCTCCTTAACCTCATCATATAAGTGAAACTCCAGTAAAGGTGGTGATTTCTTAGCATGGAAATAAAAATTTTGCATTAAAATATTAGTGAGTAGGAGATACTATTCGCGCTGGTCGTGGAGGAAGTCAGTGAGGTCTGCATTCTCATCCAAATAGTAAAAGTCATCATAAATTTCGGCAGTTCTCAAGAACTCATCACAAGGCCATTCGCACGGTCGAACCTCCGCGGTGTGAGGAAGATTGTATTTGGGCTTTTTATTCTCCTCATTCTACTTATCCTTCGAGCTTCGGCTCGAAGAGCCCCTCAATAATCTCTTCAACATTTTCTTTCTCTGAAAAGTTTCTGAAATTTTTAGTGACTCAAAATAAAAGCGAACCAAACTCAACAAAATTGATAGCAACTACTTCCACAAGTTCCTAGAGGCTATATCATGCATTAAAACTACTTTGGACCATATAAATTTGCCATGCAAGCTCAAGAACAGGGTCACCTTAGTAGAAAAAATTTGCAATAAATAAAGCACTAGAACAAAAACTAATTGGACCATTGGAAGAGTCACATACGAAAGAACAATATCCCCAAACAGTTTCTTAAATGGAGCTTTGAGCAAGGAGATCAAAAATGGCAGCAAAATGAGCTAGAACACGGTTTTGAGCTATGGGAGGATTTTTTTTGGAGGAAGACGAAGTGAGTGGGTGCGGGAATAAGTTGAGGGGCTCCACGTGGGGTCCACGAGGTAGGGGGCGCCCCAGGGGGGTGCCCTGCACCCTCGTGGACAAATGGCGGGGCCCCCTGGCGTGTTCTCAGTGCTAGTAATCCTTAAATATTCTACAAAAAATCATATATCATTTTCAGGACATTTGGAGAACTTTTATTTTTGGCGTATTTTTATTACAAGGATAATTCAAAAAATAGACAGAAAACATTATTTTTGCTTCATTTAATCTAAATAACAGAAAGTAAACGGAGGGTATAGAGAGTTGTGCTTTCTAACTTCATCCATCTCATGCTCATCAAAAGGAATGCACTAACAAGGTTGATCAAGTCTTGTTAACAAACTCTTTTCGAATAACGTGAAACCGGAGAATTTTCGAATAACACTAGGTTACCTCAACGGGGATATGCATGTCCCCAACAATAAGAATATCACATTTCTTCTTGACACTAGGAAGAGGGAATTCAAAACCTCCAATAGTTATCGTTGAAAATTTTCCAATAGAATTGATACTGTGGACTTGAGGTTGTTTCCTCGGAAAGTGTACCATATGCTCATTACCATTAACATGAAAAGTGACATTTCCTTTGTTGCAATCAATAACAGCCCCTGCAGTATTCAAAAAGGCTCTACCAAGGATAATACACATACTATCGTCCTTAGGAATATCAAGAATAAGAAAGTCTGTTAAAATAGTAACATTTGCAAGCACAACAGGCACATCCTCTCAAATACCGACAGGTATAGCAGTTGATTTATCGGCCATTTGCAATGATATTTCAGTAGGTGTCAACTTATTCAAATCAAGTCTACGATATAAATAGAGAGGCATAACACTAACACCGGCTCCAAGATCACATAAAGCAGTTTTAACATAGTTTCTTTTAATGGAGCATGGTATAGTTGGTACTCCTGGATCTCCTAGTTTCTTAGGTATTCCGCCTTTAAAAGTATAATTGGCAAGCATGGTGGAAATTTCAGCTTCCGGTATCTTTCTTTTATTTGTAACAACATCTTTCATATACTTAGCATAAGGATTCATTTTAAGCATATCAGTCAAAAGCGTACGCAAAAAGATAGGTCTAATCATTTCAGCAAAGCGCTCAAAATCATCATCATTCTTTTTCTTGGATAGTCTAGGGGGAAAGGCATGGGTTTGTGAACCCATGATTCTCTTTCTTTACCGTGCTTCCTAGCAACAAAGTCTCTCTTATCATAACATTGATTCTTTGATTGTGGATATCAAGATCAACAGCAGGTTCAATCTCTGCATCATTGTTATTGATATGTTGAGCATCAACATGAACATCATCATTATCATTATCACTAGGTTCATGTTCATTACCAGATTGTGTTTCAGCATCAGAAATAGAACTATCATTAAGATTCTCAGGTGTGTGAACAACAGGTTCACTAGAAGCATGCAAATTCCTATCATTTTTCTTTTTCTTCTTCTTAGAATGACTAGGTGTATCAACATTAGTGCTCTGAGAATCTTTCTCAACTCTCTTAGAGTGGCCCTCAGGATACAAAGGTTCCTGAGTCATTTTACCCCCTCTAGTCACAACTCTAACAACATTATCAATTTTCTTATTATTTAATTCACTGAGCAAATCATCTTGTGCTTTAAGCACTTGTTCTACCTGAGTGGTAACCATAGAAGCATGTTTACTGACAAGTTTAAGGTCACCTTTCACCATAGACATATAATCACTCAAGTGTTAAATCATATAAGCATTGTGTTTCAATTGTCTACGAACATAAGCGTTGAAGTTTTCTTGTTTAACAATAAAATTAACAAACTCATCCAAGCATTGGCTAGCAAACTTATTATGAGGAATATCACCTTCATAAAATCTATGGAGAGCATTTACCTTTATTACCTGTGTCGGATTATTAAGACCATGTATTTCTTCAATAAGTGGTAAATTCTTAACATCTTCAGCTTTAATGCCCTTTTCTTTCATAGATTTCTTTACCTCTTGCATATCTTCAGGACTGAGAAATAGAATACCCCTTTTCTTCGGAGTTGGCTTAGGAGTTGGTTCAGGAAGTGTCCAATCATTATCATAACTCAATATATTATTCAATAGCAATTCAGCTTGCTCAACAGTTCTTTCCCTGAAAACACAACCAACACAACTATCTAGATGGTCTCTGGAAGCATCGGTTAGTCCATTATAAAAGATATCAAGTATTTCATTTTTCTTGAGAGGATGATCAGGAAAAGCATTAAGTAACTGGAGAAGCCTCCCCGATCTTGTGGGAGACACTCTTCTTCAATTTGCACAAAATTATATATTTCCCTTAAGGCAGCTTGTTTCTTATGAGCTGTGAAATAGTTAGCAGAGAAGTAATAAATCATATCCCGGGGACTATGCACACAACCAAGAGCAAGAGAATTAAACCATGTTTTAGCATCGCCCTTTATTGATAATGGAAATAACTTAAGGATATAGTAGTAACGAATTTTTTCCTCATGAGTGAATAGGGTGGCTATATCATTCAATTTAGTAAGATGTGCCACAACAATTTCGGATTCATAGCCATAAAAAGGATCAGATTCAACCAAAGTAATTAACTCGGGATCAACAAAGAAATCATAATCCTTATCAGAAATATAGATAGGTGAAGTAGCAAAAGCAGGGTCATATTTCATTCTAGCATTCAAAGACTTTTCTTTTAGCTTAGCTAAAAGTTTCTTAAGATCATATCTATCATTGCAAGCAAAAAGGCCTCTAGCAGTTTCTTCATCCATAACATAACCCTCAGGCACATCAGGCAATTCGTATCTAGGGGGAGAATCTTCATCATCACTTTCATCAATATTATCTATTTCAATAATTTCATTCTCTCTAACCCTAGCAAGTTGTTCATCAAGAAATTCACCTAATGGCATAGTATTATCAAGCATAGAAGTAGTTTCATCATAAGCATCATGCATAGTAGAAGTGGCATCATCAATAACATGCGACATATCAGAATCAATAGCAAGAGTAGGTGTCGCAAGTTTACTCAAAACAGAAGGTGAATCAAGTGCAGAGCTAGATGGAAGTTCCTTACCTCCCCTCGTAGTTGAGGGAAAAATCTTGGTTCTTTCATCTTTCAAGTTCCTCGTAGTGATCAACAGATATAAATCCAAGTGACTCAAAGAATAGAGCTATGCTCCACGCCAGCGGTGCCAGAAAATAGTCTTGACAACCCACAAGTATAGGGGATCGCAACAGTTTTCGAGGGTAATGTATTCAACCCAAATTTATTGATTTGCCACAAGGGGGGCCAAAAAATATTCTCAAGTATTAGCAGTTGAGTTGTCAATTCAACCACACCTAAAAGACTTAATATCTGCAAAAAAGTATTTAGTAGCAAAGTAGTATGGAAGTAACGGTGACAGTGGCAAAAGTAACAGTGTTTTTGTAGCAATCGAGTGGGAACGGAAAAGTAACCAAGCAAAGATCAATATGTAAAAATCTCACAGGCAATGGATCAATGATGGATAATTATGTCGGATGTGATTCCTCATGCAACAGTTATAACATAGGGTGACATAGAACTAGCTCCAGTTCATCAATGTAATGTAGCCATGTGTTCCAAATATAGTCATATGTGCTTATGGAAAAGAACTTGCATGACATCTTTTGTCCTAGCCTCCCATGGCAGCGGGGTACTATTGGAAACTAAGGGATATTAAGGCCTCCTTTTAATACAATACCGGACCAAAGCATTAATACTTAGTGAATATATGAACTCCTCAAACTACAGTCATCATCGGGAGTGGTCCCGATTATTGTCACTTCGGGGTTATGGAATCATAACACATAGTAGGTGACTATTGACTTGCAAGATATGAACAAGAACTCACATATATTCATTAAAACATAATAGGTTCAGATCTGAAATCATGGCACTCAGGCCCTAGTGACAAGTATTAATCATAGCAAAGTCATAGCAACATCAATCTTAGAACATAATGGATACTACGGATCAAACCATAAGAAAACTAACTCGATTACATGGTAAATCTCATCCAACCCATCACCGTCCAGCAATCCTACGATGAAATTACTCACGCACAGCGGTGAGCATCATGAAATTGGAAGGTTGATGATGACGACGGCGATGGATTCCCCTCTCCGGAGCCCCGAACATACTCCGGATCGGCCCTCCCGAGGAAGATTAGGGCTTGGCAGTGGCTCTGTATGTAAAATGTGATGAATCCTTCTCCCTTATTTTTTTTCTCCCCGAACATGAATATATAGAGTTGGAGTTGAGGTCGGTGGAGTCTCAAGGGGCCCACGAGGCAGGGGGGGCGTGCCCAGGGGGGCGCCCTACACCCTCGTGGACAGGGTGTGGGCCCCCTGATGCTGATTCTTTTTCCAGTATTTTTTATTAATTACGAAATGTGTCTCCGTGGATTTTCAGGTCATTCGAAGAACTTTTATTTCTGCCCAAAAATAACATCATGGCAATTCTGCTGAAAACAACGTCAATCCCGGTTAGTTCCATTCAAATCATGCAAGTTAGAGTCTAAAACAAGGGCAAAAGTATTTGGAAAAGTAGATACGTCGGAGACGTATCACTATGCATCTCCATGGATAGATCTTGTGTGTGCATATTTTTTTGTTTTCCTTGGAAGATTCCCCAACAAATAGGTGGATCAACATCATACAAGCAATCAATGTCAAGATAGTCCACTAGTGGGACAAGATCATCACCTTCACCTATATTACCTTTCTCGTGCCACTCAAGTGGTGTAGGTGAGGTGGGAAAGACCAAATGGTGGTCAATATCATTATCTTGATGGAACCATGTGTGTGTGGGGGGGTGCATCATATTCCACCATGGCCATCGTCTTGTCCAAAGGGAGGATGAAGTCGTCGAGGATCGGTGTGTCATCATATATGGGACCTAGCACCAAATGAGAAGACACAATAGAGGTAGAGGTCAAGTCATTAGAGTTCAAAATGTCATCACATGCACCCACCAACTATTGCACTCTCTCTATGTGGTTGCTCACTCAGTCCCTCCAAGCAGGTGCACTCAAAGTCACATAGGGCGGAATCACTCATCTCACTCAAGTGGTGGGGGCTGTGGCTCTCCTCACATGGGAATTGGGGCAACTCATCATATATGGGGCTAGTGGTTAAGTCACTCTCACTCTCAATATGGTGGCAAAAGTCACTCAAGTCATCATGCGACGCTGTGGTCGAGGTGAAATTCTCAACCATCTCGTCACTATCGCCATGGATGAAGGCCGAACATGGAACATCATCATTCGCCTCCATGACCAAAGGGAAAATCCCATGATCGGTCATGTCACTCTCGCCTCCAAAGATGGAAGCATCATCCTTGCTTGCCACCATGCCACTCGTCTCCAGAGCATGGCCCTTGATTGGCTCCGTAGCCGTAGTCGTCACCGCACCATCTTCAAAAGGAGTCATGATAGACTTGGCATAATCAATGCCACAAAGAAGAATAGCGGTGAAGTCAAACTTGGGATCATTCTCTTGGAGCTTGTTGGGCTTGGAGATCTTGGTGGTACTATCCTCATGCTTGTTGTCATGGATCTTGGTCGTCGCAAAGTGTGCTTGGGGTGGAGAAGCCTTGGCCTTCATGAGTTGTCATTTCTCCTTGTGAGAACCAATTTAGTTATCGTCGAGGGACTTGTAGTTCTCGAGCAAGATAGTATTGAAGATTTTGTTGTTCAATCCCATCATGAAGTGGAACTTCATTGAAATGGGGTCATGCACGCCAGCTCGTCACAAGGATTTCTTCATCTCCTTGAAGTACTCGTCGATGGACTTGGATCCTTGTATGGTGTTCTCCAATTGGCGTTGAAGTTGTTTCGTGTAGGTGGAATGCAAAAACTCTGGCCTCATAGCCTTCTTCTTCTTGGGCCAACTCACGTTGAAGGTCTTTGAAGGTGTATGAAGCCACCATGTCGACGCGTAGTCGTGGAAGTTACTTGTGGTGCACTTCACTTGATCTTCGGGAGGGACTTGATGTAGATTGAGGTAGGTGTCTGATAACCCATAAGTATAGGGGATCGCAAAACTTTTGAGGGTAGATTATTCAACCCAAATTTATAGATTCGACACATGGGGAGCCAAAGAATATTTGTAAGTATTAGTTGTTGAGTTGTCAATTCAACCACATTTGGTGATTAAATATCTGCAGCAAAGTGATCAGTAGCACAGTAGTATGATAGTTTGACACTAGTAGTAACAATAGCAGTGGTAACAGCAACAACAACAACAATTTTGTAGGAGTTATAACAATAGCAATAGTAACTTAGGAAGAACAACATGTGGAAAACTCGTAGGCATTGGATCTGTGATTACGTTGGTTAATATTCATCATATAACAGTCATAACCTAGGGCGACACAGAACTAGCTCCAGTTCATAAATATAATGTAGGCATGTATTCCGTCAATAGTCATACATGCTTATGGAAAAGAACTTGCATGACATATTTTGTCCTACCCTCCAGTGGCAGCGGGGTCCATAAGGAAACTAAGGGATATTAAGGCCTCCTTTAATAGAGAGCCGAAACAACGCATTAACACATAGTGAATACATGAACTCCTCAAACTACAGTCATCACCGGAAAGATCCCAATTGTTGTCACCTTGGGGGTTTACGGATCATAACACATAATAGGTGAATATGACTTGCAAGATCGGATCACGAACATAGATATAATGGTGATAACATTAACGGTTCAGATCTGAAATCATGGCACTCGGGCCCTAGTGATAAGCATTAAGCGTAGCAAAGTCATAACAACCTCAATCTCAGAACATAGTGAACACTGGGGATCAAGCCCTAACAAAACTAACTCGATTACATGATGAATCTCATCCAACTCCTCACCGACCAACAAGCCTACAAAGGAATTACTCACCCTGGCGGTGAGCATCATGTAATTGGTGATGGAGGATGGTTGGTGATGATGAAGACAGAAGATTCCCCTCTCTGGAGCCTTGAACGGGCTCCAGATCTGGCCTCCCGATGAAGAACAGGAGGTGGCGGCGCCTCCTCATCGCTAAACGCGGTGAAACTTCATCCCCTATTTTTTTCTGGAAAATAGGATTTTATAGCATCGGAATTAGGGTCAGCGGGGCCTCGAGGGCCCCACCACCCACTAGGGTGTGCAAGAGGGGGGTGACGCGCCCTGGTGTCTCGTGGGAAGCCAGGGGCCCCCTCCAGTGGGTCTTGGTTCCAGTATTTTTTATTTATTCCAAAATAATTCTCCAAAAAGTTTCGCCCAAATATGCGAATTTTCATTTCTGCACAAAAAGAACACCATGGTAGTTCTGCTGAAAACAATATCAGTCCGGGTTAGTTCCATTCAAATCATGCAAATTAGAGTCCAAAACAAGAGTAAACGCCTTAGGAAAAGTAGATACTGTGGATACCTATCAGTGTCCACGTTGGGCTCCCGCTCGAGATACTCCTCGGGGTCTTGAGTTCCATAGAAAGGAATCTCGTGGTCGGTGTCGAGGTCTTAGTAGCTTGTGGAAGTCACTTGAGCTTGGGGAGCTTCTATTGAGCGTAGTCTTGAGGTGCTTGTAGGCGAAGATGTCTCATATCCAAAGGCGAAGATGCCTTAGAGTCGCTCGGCGAAAATGCAAATGTAGATGGTGAAGTCGTTGAGTGGTGGTTGGTGTTGAGCTCTTGACCTTCACGTCCATGTCGGTGATGGTGTCGATGCCGAGTGACCTTGCCGGAGATGGTAGCTCGGAAGCATGTGCACTTGGGCGTCTTCTCAAAGATGATGAAGACCTCTTGCGGTTCTTGATGAGGACTTTAATCTCCTCCTTTAGAGCATCCATATTGGCATCGATGAAGTTTTTTGTGGCATCAAACTCGTTGTTGTGGTTGTTGTTGTTGTAGACCGAAGTAGATGTGCTTTGCCTATCCATCACAAGACTCAAGCAAATGTGAGTAGGAAGTAATATAAACAATACCGAGCTACCTTTTCCCAAAGTTGAGTATGTATCCTGTTTCACCCAATGTGAAATGAAAGAATAGTGGAATTGGTATCGGACTTGTTCACTCACACCTACAAAGTAAAGCTTATTGATTGGCTTGGTTAGGACAAGTAGCACAAAAATTTGATGCAATTGTTGGCAAGAGTCAATAATGTTGAAAGAGATTCACAAATTCGCAAGTGAAATAAGTAGACAAATAGCAATGAATGGCACACGAAAACACACACACACACACACACACACACACACGGATAGATAAATGGGGTCGTGCAACCAAGGAACGAGCTCAAAATGTGGAATCCACGGAAAATGCTCTTGATGCACAACTCTAGAGAGACGCTAGCACGATTGCTCAATAGGCGGATACGACACTTGTGCACAACCTATAAGAGACAAAAATGCAATGACTTCTATCCCAAGTATGCTATGTATATATGATTCCAGGTGTTTCACACACGATGATACAGCATGATCAATGATGGTATATGATATGAAATGTGGTGATGCTATGGATATTGCTTACAAGCTCTTTTTTTTCTCTTCGCTTAAAAGCTTATTCTTTTTTTATATGTCCACTTATGCGAAATGCACAAAACCAAGATAGCAATTGTGTATATGCGAGAACAATCTTGTGCACAAGAGATGTTATGATTATACCACGATGAGGTATGTATGCAATGGAAGGTGTGGAATCGATGATCACTAATGTGCACAAGTAACATTACCAGCAATACTCAATGGCTAGTCTTGATAGGCAAGTGACGCAAAATGGTCTAGGGTTTATGAATACTATGGCAAGAAGAATCAACAATGATCGGATACCATGATACCAAGATGATATAGAGGTTACAGTTCTTGCTTACGGTTAGGGTGTCAAAATGGTGAATGTGGTCGATGTCAAACCCTTGGCAAAGTTGAATGGTGGTGTTGCCGATGTCTAACTGTTCCCAGTTAGCAGAAACACCCTAGGAAACAGAAAAACCACCACTGAAAATCTCCAAAGGCAAATGTCAAATGGTGGTAGCGGAATGCAGTGGTGGTTTTGTGGATGCTCAAAGGAATTACGGAAGTTCAATAATGAATGATGCGAGTCAGAGTTGAAGTCACTATCCCTAGGTAGCCAAAACACCTTAGGAGACACAACTCTCAATGCAAACAAAATTGGGTTAAGTTGGGGTCGCGGCAATGTATAGTGGGAAAGGTTACGCGGAATATGTGGTGGTTGATGAATAAGTAACCGTCCCTAAGTAGCCGAAACACCGTAGGAGACTCGAATCACTACTCAAGCAAGGAGGTGATAATGCGGAGATATGGTGGAGGGTCTATGCAAAGATGCCAAAGTTCCAAATATTTGATGGACTCAAATGATGGAGGTAGTATTTTTCTGGGATGGGGGATCTCAAGAGCTTCAAAACGAGCTAAAGAACATCAAAATTCTAGTCCGGATGAATTAGTTATGGGCGAAAAATTCCAACCGAGTCAATTTCTACAGGTTACGGGCGTCCGGAAGGTTCGGAAATCCGTGATTTTTGTTCTGTTGCAGGGTACCGGATTTCCGGAAAGTACCGGATGTCCGGTTCTTTGGGAGGGTCCGAACGTCCGGAAAAACGGCGGTCGTGCGGTGGGTCGGGGTCAACTCGAGATCCGAGATTCGGGACACGGTTTTGGGCGGAAATTGGTGATTTTGGGGTCAAAATTGAGAAGATTCCATGGATGAAAAGTGGGGAAACTTGTGGAGAAGCTAGATCCAGTCAAAACACAATGAATCCATGGATCAAAATTAACAAAACATCATCAAATCAACGATTCACAAAAAAAATTGGGGCTATTTTTTGGTGGGCATTTTCGAATTTAGTACGAAATCAACAAAATTAGGCTAAAAAAAGAGGGGCAGGGGCTCCAAATTCGTGATCAAAGTGGCTCATGATGCCGTATGATACGGGGCTAGACCCGGTGTCGGCCGGTCTTTCACAATTGGAGTGGATTCCCTCAAAGAATAGGAAGAACACGATGTACACGAGGAAGAACAGAGAGTAATCACAAGGGGAAACACATAAGAACAAGTCCAATCACACATCCACTAGACAATCAAACACACAAGATCCACAAGGTACATGAAGAATGAAGGGATATATACAAGGTAGAGTTCATGCCAAATCCAAAGGAGATGGGGTCTTGATGATCTAGGTAGATCCTTCCCACGAGGGGGGGGGGTCTTGATATCCCGCAGGATCTTCTCACATGCTCACATGGAGGTATTGAACTCCATGGGAGTGATGTCTCTCTCTCTCTCAAGTTAGAGGTAGATAGGAGCAAAGCTCACATACAAATGACCTATCATATTTGCTATCCCTCGAAAGGAGGAGGGGGTGGTCAATTTATAGTCTAAGCCACGAAGAGGTAAGTGGTAGAGAGGTACAAGGCCCAAGGCCCGCAACTGCACACATGCAGGTACCGGATGTCTGGTCGGTGTCGGATGTCTGAAAGCTCGTGAGGGACCGGTCGTCTGGTGCGGGTCGGACATCCGTCGATTCTGATCTATTGAGGTGGCGTCAGATTTCCGGACTGTATCGACCTTCTGGTCGCTAGAGGTTGTCGGACGTCCTGAGTTCGCCGGTCGTCCGAGCGCTGTAGACTTGGTCGGCTGTTGGTTTCATGAGTGGCTGGTCAAGGGTCTATCAGACGTCCGATGGACGCCGGCCGTCCGGGTGCTGTAGAGTGTCGGATGTCCGGTGGCTTTTGGTCATCCGATCGTTGTGGACTCCACAACTCCGTCTTCTTCCCTCTTTGCTTCTACACTTCCCTCGCGGATGGTGTAGTCATTCTGATGTGCTCGCACTCCTCCTCTTCGTCCGTGAAGCTCCAGCAATACCTATGCATGCACACGAGTGGAGTGTCAAGTAGTATACCATCCTCGAAGGGGTCATGTGAACACGGGTAATGGAGATGATTCACCTTTATGTATGTGAAGTAGAGGTCGCATGTTTCACTTGCCAAACGGACTTTTGAAATGGTGATGTCCGTAGGATGCTCCACATCATCTCCCCCCTGGGAAATATTCGACCTCGAATTGAAAACCTAATCACCATGGGAAAGAGATGGCTTCGCCGTGTGGAAGTGGACGATCACAAATTACTCATCATCCTCAAGCTCGAAATGAGCACTCTCCAATGTCGCAGTGTCTTGTGATTCCTTCAAAAGGAGTAAGGACAACAAACACTTGGAAAAACAAATGTGGTTAGCGTTAGTGCAAAACGAAATATTCGAGTGGGGATTCACCCAATAACTGACCTCATCAAGCATATCATATGGTGTGACAAAGGATTGTGACATGGCATGTAAGCATATGAATTGAACACAATCAAGGTCATCATGGAAACAAGCTTGCAATTGTGAGGTAGTGATGCAAATATGTGGGACAAGAGAATAAGCATATACCTCAAGTTCACAGCAAGCATGCATAAAGAGGTTAACAAATCGCCTATGGTATGCATATGAACCATTCACAACACCAAAGAAAATGAAGTTTCTAAACACATGTGGCAAGACAATCCAAGCATAATGTGCATAGGGTGTAGTGAAAATCAGATGGCACTCAACACAATAGAAAGAGAATTGTTCAACATGTGTGAGGCAATCAAGGTAAGCATGTTGCAATCAATGGGACATAGCATATGTGAGGAAGTGACATTGTTGCAACCAAACATATGATAGGAGGAAGTAATCCAAGAATTGGATGCAACACACAAGGCATATATATCATGATGCGTGGAAATGTGAAAATGGCAATTCGAAGCAAGATCTCTAACATGTGCGCCATCAAGTGGTCCAAGGTCGCCAATAATTCGCATGGTACAAGCAACACAAGTAGTACGATCTGCAATATTCATGCTCAAGAAGGATCTCACCTTGAAAGCATGTCCTTGTGCATCCTTTACAATGCTGAAACACAAGCAAGTGTGATGTAGTGGCTCGCTCTCAAGAGCTCGAATCGTCAACTCACATGAAGTGGAAGTCGGCACGAAGTCCAAGTATCCTACACATGTACACAACAAAACAAAGATAGTATGTGCATGGTAGATAAACACATCATCCATCATGATGGTTCTATTCTCTTGCACATAACCATTAGTAGCAAAAGTGTAGGAATAATATGATGCAACAATCTTAATGTGCATGGCACTATGCATATGGTGCAAAGAAGGAAGGCAAGCATGCTTCATAGGAAATATGTCGAAATCTCCAAATATATGCGAGAATGCTATGGGGGAAATCTCATTAGCATGGTTAAAACTATTGTTGCACTCAATACATGGCATATTATTTAGCATGAGGGAGGCAACATATGGACATATATGACAACAAGCAATAGCAATCATCTGCAAAGCATGGCAATAGTGTCTATCAACAGCATGTAATGAGAAAGTATGAAACATGGGTGATGCAACATAAGCAAGCATATCAATCATGTCGTGCAAACTAGTGGAGCAAGATGTAACACACTAGAGGAAATCATGGAAATCATGTCATGTGAGAAAATTATAAGCATAGGCAATGCACATGACATATCGCAAGCAAGAATACAAAGCATGATCAAGGTATCATCGTAGGAATGATTCACAAAGTAATCATTGTAGTAACAAGAAATATCTCCACCAAGCTTGCAAATACACATACAAGTTCTAGAATCAATCATCATGTGTAATACAAAGCATGGGTCACAAATGCATGGCAAAGGCATCGAAATGAGCATATCATGCAAAGTGAGCATGGCAATCTGGGCATAGAATATGTAATGGATAATAACCCATAACCATGTGAGGGCCATGTAGAAGAAATGTGCGAAGTCTTTGCAAGAAGGGAGCAGTGGGAAAGGCAATACACAGGATTCCAAGTCATATTTACTCTCTAGAGCTTGTTTCATCAACTCATGGGGATTTTGAGGTTGACAAGTATTTATGGGCCTACACAAAAGAGACACAAACCAAAGAAAGTGTGTGCGTGTTAAATGTACACATCATCCATCATGATGTGTATGTGAACATGTGAGTTAGCACAAAATAAGCAATGCTCAAAGAAATTTGATGCATGGTATAAGAACATGTCATCCATCATGAAAGAATAGTTATTGTGTATAACGGGATGTGGGTACAAATTGAGCATACAAGTATATGGCACATCAATATCATTTTCATTCATTGGGAGCATATGGTGCACACAATTATTGGGATCATGCAATGGATGGGAGTAGTCAAAATCTCCTAACATGTAATAGGAAACTATGGGGGTCTCCTCAAGTGCAATATTGGAAGCATAATATGGTGAAGTGGAAAAACATCCTAAACAAGGCGTATCCAAATCTAGGTTTTCATGGTATGGCATATGAGATAATTGATGCAAAGGCAACATATCAATATCATCACAAGAAAAACAAATGCCAATAACCATGGGCTTGTGATCTATGCCATATGTGCAAATTGGGTTTATTTTAATGGCATATGCATAGTCACTGTGATGAGATTGCAAATTGGACATATTATTGATCTCATGCATAGCATACGACAAGTCAAGCGGGTTGTCAAACATGATGTGACCAAGAGAATTATCGCAAGAAATCATATGCAACATGGCATCACAACTAATAGGCTCCACATGGAAATCATCAAAATCATCATAAATGGGTAAATTATCGCATGGGGAAGTCATACTAGCATGAAGCATGGTAATAGGTGGATCAACATCATGCATGCAATCAATGTCAAGATAGTCCACTAGTGGGACAAGATCATCACCTTCCCCTATATTACCTTTCTTGTCAAAATCCGAGTCCGTATGAATTAGTTATGGCTGAATTTTTTTCCAACCGAGTCAGTTTCTACAGGTTACAGACGTTCAGAAAAGGTTAGATGTCCTATGGACGAACGTCCGGAAGGTTCAGAAATCCGTGATTTTGTTTTCTGTTGAGGGGTATCGGATTTCCGGAAAGTACCAGATGTCCGATGCTTCGGGAGGGTCTAGACGTCCGAAAAAACGTATGTCGTCCGGTGGGACGGGGTCAACTCGAGATCTGAGATTCCAGGCACAATTTTGGCGGAAATTGGTGATTTTGGGGTCAATATTGAGAATATTTCATGGATGAAAAGTGGGGAAACTTGTGGAGAAGCTAGATCCACTCGAAACACAACGAATCGATGGATCAAAATCAAGAAAACATCATCAAACCAACAAATCACAAAAAAAATTGGGCTATTTTGGTGGGGATTTTCGAATTTTGGACGAAATCAACAAAATTGGGCTAGAAAAATAGGGGTACACTACTGCACGATGCTGCTAACGCGATACTATGATCAGAGACCCTTCGAGAAACTGTGTGCGATGCCATAATCGCAAATGGTGCTGTATGAAAACCGTCAGACATGTGTAAAACGTTTGCGATGACAGATGCATCAAACACGGTTCAGGTTTTACTTGCGTGTGTGATGAAGGGCATATGGTTCAGTTCAATGAAATGTTTGTAGTGAGGAGGAACAAAAGAAACGGGCAGCCATATGGAGGCGTGTGCGATACACATCATACAATTCACTCGGATGAACTGTTTGTGATTAGGCAACACAAAAGAAACGGTCAGCCAGATCAAAGGTGTGTGCAATATACGGCATGCGGTTCACTCGTATGAACTGTTTGTGTTGACACAAGAGAACAGAAAAGGCTCAACTTAACAAGATGTGTGTGATACGCAGCAAACAGGTCTGTAATCAGAAATGTGTCTGAAGACCGATAAGAACATAGACGGTTGCTGCTAATAAGACGTGCGTGTTGTGCGATGGGATTGCATACAGAACAACAACATACACTCACACACACACTTATAAGGACATGCTTCCATAACCAAATTAAACATCCACTTAGATAGGTAGCTACTACAACCATGGCATTCGCACACACCAAAGTAAACTATTATATGCATAATCACATAGGTGGCAACTACACACATGACATTTCCATGCACACCAATAAAGTAAACTATATATTACATGCATGATTAACTAGCATAAACGATCATCTGATCATCATCTACTTGTTGCGACGCTTGCTCTTCTTGTGGCTCGATCCGGGCTCGTCGATTTGGGTAACGAGGCACTTCCTCATGTCAACGATCCGCCTGTGCATCTCGTAGCATGTGTGCACGCTCTTGGCCGCGAACCTGAGGTGAGGTTCATCCAGTTGCCGCATCCAGACCTTGTGCCAGGATACGGGACTTGTTCTCTGGGTATCCTGCTTCATCTTTTCATAGTAGGGGTCGATGATGGCTGAGGCGAGTTCGACCAGGGAGTCCTGCTTTGTGCTACCCGAGACCTGTAGTGGTCACGGATTTCAACAAAGTTCTTGTAGGCCAAGCCCGTAACACTGAGCGCTTTTACATCATCTTTGGTATCCACCATGGCGAACTTGTAGTTGGTGCTATTGAACATGGCACTCAAGCAAGAAGCTGCTCAGCTCAAGTGTGAGGCTTCTCAGAAAAGAGTCAAGGACGCAGTTCAATCTGCTTCTTCATCACAAGTGGTCGCTAAGCAACAGAAGTTCTGGCTTCCTCCTCGTTCATTTCGCCAGCTCTACCAGCAAAAGAGGAAAGGTGGCCATGGATCTTCCCACCTACCCAACCCAGGCTATCAGAACAAAGCTCAGTCTCAAGCTCCAAGGCCAAGTGCTCCTTATCATCGTTCGCTCTCAGAGGTGACTTGCAACAAGTGTCAGCAGAAAGGGCACTATGCAAAAAAAATTGCTTCAACCAGGGGCGCCTTCCGCCTCCTCCTCCTGTGAGATCTTCTAGCAATGCAGTGGTCAAGCATATTTCCATGTCTACAAGGGTGAACATGATGAATGCAGCTCAGGCAGAGGATTCTTCAGAAGTGATCATGGGTAATCTTTCCAGTTAATGATATTGCTACAAAAGTCTTATTTGATACTGGTGCATCTATTTCATTCATATCAAAGCCTTTTGCATCCATGCATGATTTGCATACTGTCGATCTGCCTAAGTCGATAGCGGTTTCCTCTCCAGGTTTGTTCATGAACACCAAAATGATGGCTCCGGATGTTTCCATCAAGATGGGAAACTATAAATTTCTATCTTCTCCAATGGTCCTTGGTGACTCGGATATTGATCTAATTCTCGGGATGGACTGGCTTTCTAAGAACAAGGCTCAGCTTGATTGTGATGTCAGGGAGATTCAGTTGACACACTCTTCTGATGATGTGATCATCTATGCCGCTCGGGACGAAACCATTCGACTGTTTTCTCTCAATGAGAAGGGCGAGTTGAATGCCATCTCTCAGATTCCAGTCGTTTGTGAATACCAAGACATTTTTCCAGAAGAGCTTCCGGGAATGCTTCCACACTGGCCAGTTGAATTCGTTATCGATCTTGGACCAGAGGAGTTGAAGGAATTGAAGAGCTCGATGAACAAGAGCGTCTGGGTCTGATTAGATCGAGTTCATCTCCATGGGGTTGTGGTGTTCTTTTTGTCCGGAAGAAGGATGGCACGGACCGACTCTACATCGACTACCGTCCTTTGAACAAGAAGAAAATTAAGAACAAGTGTCCACTTCCTAACATCAATGAGCTATTCGAGCAACTTAAAGGTTCCAAAGTATTCTCCAAGCTTGACCTCTGTATGGGTTATCATCACATTTGCATATGTGAACAAGATATCCCCAAGACAGCATTCAGAACAAGCTATGGTTCTTATGAATATACTTTCATGTCTTTCGGCCTTGTCAATGCTCCTCCAACGTTCTCTTGCATGATGAACTTCATCTTCAACCCTTACAGATTTTGTCCTAGTCTATCTCGATGATATCTTGGTCTTCTCCAAGAATAAGGAGGATCATGCCAAGCATTTGAGATTGGTGCTCGACAAGCTCAGAGAGCATCAATTCTATGCGAAGTTTTCCAAGTGTGAGTTCTGGCTTGATGAGGTTCTTTACCTTGGTCAGACCATCTCCACCAAGGGCATCGCATTTAATCACAAGAAGGTGTTCACAATTGTGAATTGGGAACCCCCTCAGAATGTCAAGCAGCTCTGCAGTTTTTTTGGACTTGCAAGCTATTGTCAAAGATTCATTGAGAATTTCTCAAAGATTGCAAAGCCTCTTTCAAACCTCCTCCAAAAGCATGTCAAGTATGTCTGGACACCTGAATGTGACATTGCTTTCAACACCCTCAAAGAGAAGCTAGTCAGAGCTCCTGTCTTGACTCCTCGTGATGAATCCAAACCATTCGAAGTTTTCTGTGATGCTTCCTTGCAAGGTCTCGGTGCTGTGTTAATGCAAGAGAAGAAAATTGTGGCTTATACCTCTCGTCAGTTGAAGCCCAATGAAAGGAACTACCCCACTCATGACCTTGAGTTGGCGGCAGTTGTCCATGGGTTATTAACATGGAGACATCTCTTGTTGGGAAGGAAAGTAGACATTTTCACAGACCACAAGAGCCTCAAGTACATCTTCACTCAACCCAACCTCAACCTCAGACAGACTCGATGGGTCGAAATGATTCAAGAGTACAATACGAGTATTGAATATACTGCAAGCAAGGCCAATGTGATTACAGATGCTTTGAGAAGGAAGGCGTACTGCAACAGCTTAATTCTCAAGCCCTTCCAACCGGATATTTGTGAAGCTTTACGCAAACTCAATCTCCAAGTTGTTCCTCAAGGCATTCTTGCCAATATTCAAATCACTCCTACTTTGGAAGACTAAATTCATGAGGCACAACTCCTGGATACCATGGTGAGGAAGGTGAAACGTGGTATTGACAAGGGCCTATCCAAATACAAGTGCTATCGCATTGATGACAAAGACACTCTATTCTTCGAGGACTGGATTGTGGTTCCTAAAGGTGATCTAAGGAAGGTCATAATGAACGAGACGCACAATTCTCTTCTTTCCATTCATCCTGGAAGTACGAAGATGTACCATGACCTCAAGCAGTTGTATTGATGGACTCGAATGAAGCAAGAGATTGCTCAATTCGTGAATGAATGTGATGTCCGTCGAAGGGTGAAAGCAGAACACCAACGACCAGCTGGTCTCCTCCAACCTCTTGCTATTCTAGAATGGAAGTTTGACCTTTTTGAAATGGATTTCATGACTAGATTTCCCAAGTCCAAGCGTGGAAATGATGCTATCTTCGTTGTCATCGACAAGCTTACTAATGTGGCTCATTTCCTTCCAATCAAATAATCTATCACAACAGCTCAGCTGGCAGTGCTATACACCTTCAGAATTGTCTCCTTGCAGGGTATTCCTCAATTGATATCTTAAAATCGTGGAAGAATTTTCACTTCCAAGTTCTGGGATTCCTTCCAGAAGGCCATGGGCACCAACATTCGCTTCAGCACAGCTTTCCATCCTCAAACAAGTGGCCAAGTCAAGCGAGCAAATCAAATTCTCAAAGATATGCTCAGGCCTTGTGTCATCTCTTTCGGTATGAAGTGGGAAGATTGTCTTCCATATGCCGAGTTCTCGTACAACAACAGCTTCCAAGCGAGTTCGGGCAAGGCCCCATTCGAAATTCTCTATGGCAGGAAGTGTCGTACACCTCTCAATTGGTAAGAGGTGGGTGAACGCCAACTTCTTGGCAACGACTAGATCACAGAAGCTGAAGAAATGTGTAAAGTCATCCGTGAAAATCTCAAACCCGCGCAATCGTGCCAGAAGAGTTACTATGATAGCAAGCACCGTGACTTGGCTTTTGAGATCGGAGACCATGTCTACCTCCGCGTCTCTCCAATGAAAGGCACTCTTCGCTTCGGTATCAAAGGAAGGCTTGCCCCGAGATACGTGGGTCCTTTCAAGATCATTGGCAAAAGAGGCGACCTCTGCTATCAACTCGAGCTTCCGCCTAACTTCGCAAATGTGCATGATGTGTTTCACGTGTCACAGCTTCGCAAGTGCTTCAAGACAGCCGAGCGCACTATCAACTTCGAAGAGATTGATCTCCAAGAAGATCAGTCTTATCATAAGCATCCCGTTGCCATTCTTGAAGAAACCGAGCGCAAGACTCGCAACAAGTCAATCAAATTCTTGAAAGTGAAGTGGTCACACCATTCCGACCGAGAAGCCACCTAGGAGCACGAGGATCACCTCCGTTCCGAATATTCAGAGTTATTTCAGTCCTAGATCTCGGGACGAGATCCTCTTGTAGTGGTGGAGTGTTGTAACACCCCGGATGTAACTTGCCATATTTGTAACTCAGACTCTTGCCATTTTCTGCTTTATGTTATGAGATTCCCTTCGTGGTTGGGTTTTTGTCTTTGTTTTGAATTTTTTCCATGTCATGCATTTCATATCATGTCATCATGTGCATCGCATTTGCATTCGTGTTTGTCTCATGCATCCCAGCATTTTCCCCGTTGTCCGTTTCGCAATCCGATACTCCCACATGCACCCGGCGCACCCCTCTTGTCCCTTTTCATCAGCGGGAGAAAAATGTTCTCGGAATGGGTTGAGACTTGTCAAGTGGCCTCGGTACACCACCGGTAGACCGCCTGTCAAATTTCGTTCCATTTGGAGGTCGTTTGATGCCCCAACGATTAACCGAGTAACCACAAAAGCCTCTTTTGTGTTGCAGTCCAACACCCCTCCAAAACAGCCCAATAACCCATCTAAACCACCTCCATATTCTCCGTCGTTGGATCATGATCGTGTGGGAGAAAACCGCACCTCATTTGGACACTCCTAACTCTTTCTACATATAAATATACACCTTCCCCCGTAAATTCGCTCAGACGAAACCCTAGCCCCGCTCCTCCTCGCGCCGCCGGACACGTCCGCGTCCGTCGCCTGTCCACTCACACGCTGACATGTGGCACGCCATCCACCGGCCACAGTCGAAGCCCGCTGGGGCCGAGGCCGGCCCCCATGGGCCCATCCGTTGTCGCCCTCGCCCGATCCGCTCGACGCCGGCCGCCGCTCCGCCGCTCATCTCCTCCGCCGCCCTGCAGCTACCTCACCGGCCGGAGCTCGCCCTGCCAGAGATCGGCGTCGCCCTGCCTCCCCGTCTCCTGCCGCCCCCGGACGGCTGGGCCGGGCCAGATCTTCCCTGCGCCGGCTTCCTCAGGTCCTCTCCGACCTCCTCTCTGCTCGCCGGCGACCGGCCGAGCCGCGCCGCCGTCGACCTCGCCGACAGCCGGCATGGACCTGCTGCCGGGACAGCACCGCCCCTGTTCGGCCTCAACCCCTGTACCAAACACGTCCCCGCTCCATCCCTTACCACCCCGTCCATCTTTGCCTGAGATGATTTTCTTCTAAGTCCCCAATTCCTCATATTATGATGCCATCTTCATCATGCTATATCTCGGTGACCGTGTCTCCGAATCATGAATATGAGTTGTCAAAATGTTCATCTTGTTGAGCTCTTCATGTTAGTACCATTTGCATGCATGTTACTGTCCATTATGATGCCATTTTCTTCGTTGCAAAAGTGCTATAAAATGATAACTGCTGGTTCTTAACAGAACATGGTGATTTGTCATTTTTGTTGCATTTTATGTGTGCATCCTATGAGAATGAGGTCTAAATGTGTTTTGAACTACATCATTCCATATTTAAAGGGGCGAAAGTCTTGTATTTTTGTGATCTATGTGGTGAATAGCACAAGCATGCAAAGTAGGCTCCATAATGTTGCTGTTTTCAGGGACTTAGGATTGTAAACTTCTTATTTTGATGCCATGTAAACTTGTTGCTACCATGAGATCCATGCTTATTCTGAGATACTTCAATAAGGATGTTTTCAACATGTGGTTATGCTCTATCCGTTCATGCCCTGGGTAGATACTATGGACTGCTTTAGCATGTCATTTTCTTGCTCTACTTTTGCTAAATAATGTTCCTCGCAGATTGTTAACATGTTAATCAATATTGCCATGTGTTTTGCTAGTGATCCATGCATCCTATGAACTTGATATTGCCATGTTTAGCTTCATGAGCATGTTTTCTTACTATTGGTATGCTTATGTTGTCATTTAATGCTTCGTGGTGAGTTGCATGAGCTCGCAAAGTTGCTATCATGAATCTGTTTATTACATGCTCTACTTTTCTTCTGTCTGAAACTGTTAATGAAACTTGCTATGTTTCCATGGGCGCCATCATATCTCCTGTGCCTCTTTGTCTCATGTTCGGTAAGGGTGTTTTGTTCTATGCTTTTAGGAGAATCATGCCATGCCTTTGTTTTCCTTGATATGTTCCTGTAGCATGTTGTTTTGTTGCTCTAAACATTGCTTCCTGATGTTGTTTTTGACATGTTAGTATTTTCTCCAAGTCTGTGCATCTGATATCTTTTGCACTTTTGACATGCTTGGTTGAACCTGTTCTATTGTGATTTAGCCGTAGCTGAGTGTTCATGTTTTGTCAAGCATCTCTTGCACATCACTGACATATGCTTTGTTGTTACATTGGAGTGCAGTAGCTTAGTTTCTTGTTGCATTCTAAGTGGCATCATGTTGTTAATCGCAGTTTTGCATCATCCTTATGTTGCTTGTCTTTTGCAAACCGTGAATCCGTTTTCGGTGATCTTTATATTGATTTCAACCGAAATCATCCCATCTTTCCAACGGCATACTTCGTTTGCCAAGTTGATGCTTTGATCATTCTTTCCCTTTCGGAGCACGCATATGCATTGCACATCATATCTAGCATACCATGCCATGTATTGCATCATGTTGCGTGTGATTGCTCCGTGATTGATTGTTGTTCCATTGTTTGTGTTCTTGCTTTGGGTAGAGCCGGGAGACGAGTACGCGAATGAGGAACCTATTGAGTATGCTAACGAGGATCAAGCTTTCGACAACTTTGAGAACATTGCAGGTAAGATGACCATACCCTCGAAATCACTTCTATCTTTTCTTGCTAGTTGTTCGTTTTATCGCTATGTCGTGCTACCTACCACTTGTTATATCATGCGTCCCATATTGCCATGTCAAGCCTCTAACCCACCTTCCTAGCAAACAGTTGTTTGGCTATGTTACCGCTTTTGCGCAGCCCCTCTTATAGCGTTGCTAGTTGCATGTGAAGTTGAACTTTGTTCCATGTTGGAACATGGATATGTTGGGATATCACATTATCTCTTATGTTAATTAATGCATCTATATACTTGGTAAAGGGTGGAAGGCTCGGCATTTTTCCTGGTGTTTTGTTCCACTCTTGTCGCCATACTTTCCGTCATACCGGTGTTATGCTCCTTGATTTTGCGTTCCTTACGCGGTTAGGGTTATGGGACCCCCTTGACAGTTTGCCTTGAATAAAACACCTCCAGCAAGGCCCAACCTTGGTTTTCACTTTTGCCACCTAAGCCTTTTTCTCTTGGGTTCCGCGGACTCAAGGGTCATCTTATTTTAAACCCCTGGGCCGGTGCTCCTCCAAGTGTTGGTCCAAACTGGGCGATGTCCAGCGCCCCCTGGGCAACCAGGGTCTATGCCAACCCGACGTCATGCCCATTCAGTGTGCCCTGATAACGAGATACGTGCGACTCCTATTGGGATTTGTCGGCACATCGGGTGGCTTTGTTGGTCTTGTTTTACCATTGTCGAAATGTCTTGTAACCAGGATTCCGAGACTGATAGGGTCTTTCCGAGAGAAGGAATATCCTCCGTTGACCGTGAGAGCTTGTGATGGGCTAAGTTGGGACACCCCTGCAGGGTTTAAAATTTCAAGAGTCGTGCCCGTGATTATGTGGCAGATGGGAATTTGCTAATATCCGGTTGTAGATAACTTGACACTTGACTTAATTAAAAGGAATCAACCGCGTATGTAGCTGTGATGGTCTCTTTTCGGCCGAGTCCGGGAAGTGAACACGGTCTTGCGTTATGCTTGAACGTAAGTAGTTTTAGGATCACTTCTTGATCACTTCTAGCTTCTCGACCGTTGTGTTCCCTCTCTTCTCGCTCTTATTTACGTATGTTAGCCACAATATATGCTTAGTGCTTGTTGCAGGTCCACCTCATTACCTTATCCTACCCATAAGGTTAAATAGTCTTGATCTCGCGGGTGTGAGATTGCTGAGTGCTCGTGACTCACGGATACATCCAAACAGTTGCAGGTGCCGACGATACCAGTGCAGGTGATGCTACCAAACTCAAGTGGGAGGTCAAGAGGATCTGGGTCGTTACTATGTTTCGTTTCCTGATGATCAGTAGTGGAGCCCAATTGGGACGATCGGGGATCTAGCATTTGGGGCTATCTTCCTTTATTTTGGTTCCGTAGTCGGACCTTTGATTGTACTCTGGATGATGTATGTTTAACTTGTTATTTGTGTGAAGTGGCTATTGTAAGCCAACTCTTTATCCCTTTCTTATTCAGTACATGGGATTGTGTGAAGATTACCCCACTTGCGACAAAACCACCATGTGGTAATGCCTCTAAGTCGTGCCTCGACACATGGGAGATATATCCGTATCGTGGGTGTTAAACGGGGTCACTTCCGGAGCTCTCTGGATAGGAAGGGTGAGGGAGTCTTGGATTAGGGGGTTCTCGGGCGTCCGGGTTATATAACATGGGCCGGACGAATGGGCCGTGAGCATACAAGATAGAACACTTTCCCCCGTGTCCGGATGGGACTCTCCTTTGCGTGGATGGCAAGCTTGACGTTCGGATATGAAGGTTCCTTTCTATGTACACCAACTTTGTACAGCCCTAGCCCCTATGGTGTCTATATAAACTAGAGGGTTTAGTCCATAGAGGCAATCATAATCATATAGGCTAGACATCTAGGGTTTAGCCATTACGATCTCGAGGTAGATCAACTCTTGTAACCCCTATACTCATCAAAGTCAATCAATCAGGACGTAGGGTATTACCTCCATCTAGAGGGCCCGAACCTGGGTAAACACTGTGTCCCTGTATCCTGTTACCTTGGATCCTTAGACACACAGTTCGGGACCCCCTACCCGAGATCTACCGGTTGAGACACCGACATTGGTGCTTTCATTGAGAGTTGCTGTGTGCCGTCGTCGAAAGGCTCGATGGCTCCATTGATCATCTACAACAATGCCACCGTGAAGGAGATTTTTCTCCCCGACTAGATCTTTGTATTCGGCGGCTTCCCACTACGTGCCAACTCGGTTGGCCACCTAGAGTAGATCGACAGCTACACCCCTGGTAACCGAATCAGTTTTGGAAATCTCAACCATGTCACCGATATCCGAGGAGACTTGATCTTCCAAGGATTTGCGACCCCAACCACCACTCCGTCCTTAGATCCAGAGCGCGTCACCAGATCCGAAGACGGGAGCCCATCGGACTCTCTACGGCTATAGAGCCCAACACTGGAGAACCAGAGAGTATAGCGCCACCGGTAGTCATCACGAAGCCGGGCTCTTCTCCAGACACTAGCTCCGAACCCCCAAAGTCCGCGTCATGCAAGCTCGGCCAGGGAACTTCGAACCCCCAAATGAGGCTATGGACTTAATGCGATCCCTCGCCATCACAGAGGAACCACTTCCGAATTGCGCCCAGCCCGGACTTGGGGCTGAAAACAGGGAATTTTACTCCTCACCCACCACCCACTTTATAGCTAATGTCGAGGATCTAACCGACATGCTCGACTACACCTCCTGAGACATCGACGGTATGGACGACGATGCCGGAGAGGAGCAGGACCAAAACCCGCCATTCACCGGATGCTGGACAACCACTTCCTCATATGACGTGTATATAGTGGGAACACCTAAAGAAGGCGACGGAGATGATAAAAAGGATCCAGTCAAGGACGGACCTCCTGAGATACCACCATAGCGCTGACGTCAGCGGCGCTGCTCTAAATTGCGTCACAAAAAAGACAGCAATACCGGCACGAGAGACGATGACACTCTGGAAAACACCAAAGACCAAGAAGACCCCATCAAACCAACATCCGAACGGGATGATCGGGAGGACGGGAAAATTGACCCTAATGACCAAGCAGGGAATGAAGACTCGGAGGACGGCAACTATCTACCACTCTCCAAGGACGACATTAGCCTCGGTGACGAAGATTTCATCGTGCCAGAGGAACCCCTCGAAGAAGAGCGCTTTAAGCGCCAGATAATAGCCACTGCAAGAAACCTAAAGAAAAAGCTGCAGCAGCTTCAAGCTGACTAATGTCCTAGCAGCCAAAGAATACGGCCTCAAACGCCCAAGAAAGAGTTACCCGAAGCGTAAACTGCTACCCCAATTCGACGACGAGGCGCTGGAGCCCATACCACCCGCGTGTAACGCGGCCGACGGACCTGACTGACCACCACGTGGTCGGAAGAGAACATCAACTCAAGCCAAACACCAGCCCACACCACCTCACCATAATAGCAGAGTAACAACAGCTCGGAGATACACTTATGACCTACATCAGGACCTGGACAATAGAGCCGGCTAGACCAGGTCAATCTATGGGTCAAGGGGCCGTGCCCAATCGCGAGAAGACAGTCATCATGCCTGGAACGACAAACACAACCCCACCAAGGCCAAAAATGGCATACAGACTTCATCCGAACTGCGCCGTGACGTTGCCCAATACAAAGGCGCTGCACACCCCGTATGCTTCACCGATGAGGTAATGGAGCACCAGTTCCTAGAAGGATTTAAACCCATGAACATCGAATCATACGATGGCACAATAGATCTTGCAGTTTGGGTTGGATTTTCTTCTCCACATTCACATGGCACGCCGTGATGATCTACATGCCATCAAGTACCACCCCCTCAAACTTAAGGGGCCAGTACGGCACTGGCTGAACAGCCAACCAGAAAACTCTATTGGTAACTCGGAATACCTGGAGGACGCATTCAGAGACAACTTCCAAGGTACCTATGTTCGGCCCCCGGACGCCGATGATTTTAGTCACATAATACAGCAACCCAGAGAATCAACCCAGCAGCTGTGGACCAGGTTCTTAATCAAAACAAACCAGATCGCTAATTGTCCGGACGTAGAAGCCCTCACGGCCTTCAAACATAGCGTCCGAGATGAGTGTCTTGCCCGACATCTAGGCCAAGAAAGCCGAAGTCCATGGCAGCCCTTACCGCACTTATGACCCGTTTTTGTGTAGGAGAGGATAGCTGTCTTGCTCGTAGAAGCAATAGCACCAGTGACCCTGGCACTTCCGAACCCAAGGACGGCAATGGCAAGCTACGTCGCAACAAGCACAAGCGTCAAAACAATAACGAAGGAACCCAAGACACGGCGGTCAATGCCAGATTCAGTGGCTCCAAACCCGGTCAACGGAAGAAGCCATTCAAGGCAAATAGGGATGGCTCATCCAGTTTAGACCGAATATTTGATCGGCCTTGCCAGATTCATGGCACCCCCGATAAACCCGTCAATCACACCAACAAAATTTATTGGTTCTTTAAACAGGCCAACAAACTCAATGCCGAACACAAGGGGAAGGTGTCGCCCAGCAAC